>NC_080632.1:40064854-40164854 GCF_027887145.1 Ammospiza caudacuta
AACATAACATGCCCAACCATGAGTGCAAGAATATTAACTATGGGTGGGTCCAGTTGCATTCAAAAGAACCAGTAAGGTAATGTGTTTATTAAATGCAACAGACAGAGTACTTTGGGATTTTTGTCAATATACACGTTAGCTGCAGAATGGCTATCTTGGTTTGAAAGACAGGTGTCTACTAAGGAAGGCAGGAATGGGAAATATAAACCTCTTCCCTTCAAATTATTATAATTTTGAAATTAAGGGGTTCTCAGGCAAAGATACGAGAACAGGAATAACAGCTCTTTACTAGTATGTACGATGGAGCAAACAGCAGCAGCAGCTCGGCGCTGACAGAAGCAGAGCCCAAAGCCGCTCCCGGCCCTCTCTGGGCCGCAGGCGCCTTCCCCGCCGGTGCAGTTCCGCTCGCAGCCGGCAGGGGCGCTGCTGGCTCCCGGCGGGCAGGGCGGGTGCGGGGACTCCCCGCGGCTGCAGGGGGCGCTGTGGCGCGGCTCGGGCAGCGCGCGGTAATGGCGGCTCGGCCCGGACGGGCAGGGACGGCGGGGAGGCTTTGCTGCTGCACAAACCCTGGGGCAGCCGATCCCCGTGCCCCAGAAGCACTTACGGAAACAGCAAGCTGGGCTGGCAGGAAAAAGCAAAACTCCTGGGGCAGTAGCCAAGATGTATCAGCAGCTCTGGAGCTGTGGCGGGAACTGCAGGACACGCAGGAGGTGCGGGGCTACAGTGCAGTGAAAGCTCGGAGCGGTGCTGAAGAAGTGACGGGGGCGGGACAGGGGCAGCCCGGCTCCCAGCAGGGCAGAGAGGGGCAAGTCAAGATCCCGGGCACCCGAGAAGACGGTGACAGGTCCCTCTCTTAGTGAGGTGGGTGATAATAAGGTCTCAGTTCAGTGGCTGCTCTCACGAGCAGAGGCTCACCCCATGGCAGAAGCAGCTCTGGGCTGGGCTCTGGCAGTAGCAGTGAATTCCTTCCTCTAAGCAGCAGCTCTTACTGTCCTCATCCAAAGCCGAGAGAGAGAGAGAGAGAGAGAGAGAGAGAGAGAGAGAGAGAGAGAGAGAGAGAGATAGAGAGAGAGAGAGAGAGAGAGAGAGAGAGAGAAGCTTCCCCAGCCCCATCTCTAGTCAGCCCAATTCTCACAGTGTCTCTGCCCAATTCTCACAGTGTCTCTGCCCCTCAGAGAGGAACTCCCACATAAGAGAAGTGCAACCAGATGCCCTCCTCCCCTGAGCTTGGCCACTTCTTTTGGGTTTTTTTAAGTACCCAGTCATTAGTGTTTCCTAGCAATTTATGGGAAAAAATTCCCTAAGTAAAAAGTAACAAAAGGAAAGGAACATAACCCCCAACAACAGCTATATCTATCACTAACAATATTAATGCAATCACAAAATTAATTTCCCAGATGAAAACACTTGGTGTAGATGAGGATAAAAGACTTAGCGAAATATGTCCCTTCTAGGGAGAATAAGGAGGGAAAACCCATCAAGCTGTCCCTACAAATTCCATGTTGAGTTCTCATCCTCCAGTTAGATACACTCTGGATGGAACTGGTCAAAGTTTTCGTTCTTCATGGTCACATTCTATGGAATATGTATGATGGGTATTTTGGTAGCATTGGCTATTTTGGAATGTTTTGTACAAAACATTCCTTTATATCAACAGAAATAACAGGACCACACAGCTTTTACCCCACTTTGTGCTCCCCTCTGATACCATGGCACCACAAACCACTTATCTCCATCTGGTATCAGTGTCCATTCAGATCACCATTGGCCCCATCATGTTTGAGCTTTTATTTTCTTCCCAGCTTCACACTTCCAACAGCTGGACTGATCTAAAGATCTTTTCCAGCTGAAACGAAAATTATTCTAGGATCCAAAGGACCTATCCTGCAGAGTTACTGCCACAGCTGACAGTGATGCAGTATTCAACATCTTTTCATTTCATGGGACAGTCAGTCTAGTCCTCCCAGATGTGCAGCTCGGCTTCTTTATTTTATGGACTATACCCTTATCCCTCTCTTGTTCAAAACTTGATGAAGGGTATTTCACTTTGTCATCTAGGCCATTGACAAGGATGCTAAACAGAACAGGCTCCAGGATACACCCAGAGAGCTTTCAACCCCAACAAAGATTCTGACTCATTAACCTCTATATTGGTTAAGCCAATTTTTCACCTAGATAGTAGGCCAACCACCTATATTTTGACATGCCATGCTGCCTACCCAGATTCTACAGGAAACTTGATCAAAACACCTGCAGAAGTCAAGATTCACCTCCTACAAGGTAGAAAACAGCTCCCTCTCATTCACTTACCTGGCTTAGTTCTGATAAATTCACACTGGCCATTTGCAGAAGCCATAATTTCATGCATCCAGAAATGGCTTCCAAGACCACTTATTCCATCATTTTCCCAGACACAAGAGTGAAACTGTCCAGTCTGTAGATCCCTCGAATGTTTCTCTTGCAGATTTTGAAGCTGGTGGCTACATTTTCCTTTCTCCAACCATAACAGGTTTTGTAAGTTTTTCAAAGACAGCCAAGAGCAGCAAGTTCTCTTAGCATTCTCAGATGCATTCTGTTTGGTCTACTCTTGTATGAGGCAAACTTTACTGAAAATTCCTTGGCTAGAATTACAGTCTGTTCCCACTTTCAGCTTTTGTATAGACCTTTTTGCAATCTCAATCATAAGTTCTCTGTTTAGCCGCACCAGTCTCTTGATGTGTCCAGATGTTTCTCTGAATGTTGAGATAGACCTGTCTTGAAGGTGGAGGATGTTGTCCTACGCAACTGAATTTCTTTGTCCTTCACAGGTCTATCTCAGTTCCCTGAAGAGATATTTTTCCTTTCCCCTGGTGTCCAGGGACCTGCTCTTCAAACTTGATTTCTTCACTCCTGTCAGGACCATGACATCCATTATTACTTGTTTCTCACAGCCATAGATGTCACTGATCATAATTTTCAGTACCAGTTCCTTCATTCATGAGTCACACCATTCACGAGCATCACAACAAACTGTCCCATCTAGAATCTGAGTGAAGAAGTACACACCATAAAAAACTGCATCCTTTGAAAATGTTTTGGGCGCTGTCCTAAGAATACTATTTTGTCTACCTTAGCTGTGATCTACTTTGAACCTTTGTGTTGGTTTGACACAGCCTGGCTTTTGGTAGCCGGGGGGGCCACAGGGTAGCTTCTGTCAGAAGCTTCTAGAAGCTTCCACCATGTCTGACAAGAGCCAATCTCTGATAGCTCTGAAGATGGACATGCTGCTGACCCAATTAGAGCGGTTGGTAATGCCTCTGTGATAAAATATTTAAGAAAAAAATCAAAACAACACAAGATCAGTTTTTCTGAGGGGGAGGCACCATGGCTGCTACTGTGGCCGCCACCATGCCAGCATGGCCCACAGCAATGTGCCCCTGCAGCCCCTGCCATCTCAGCACAGCCTGCAGTGAGCCTTGCCTGCCTGGCCACCCCTAGCCAGCTGCACCACTTGCAGAAGGACAAGGCCAGTGGCAGCTTTCCCTTCTCGGCACTCTGCATGAATAGACCTTAAATACACCAGCACCACAGCAGCCATCACCACCCATGTGATGGCAGTGGGGTCGCCTGGCTGGCAGCAGAAGCATGATGAGCAATTCCCCAACAGCACCTAGGCAAGATCAACCTTTCAGCACTGCAGGATCTTGCAAAAACTGAATTCGTGGACCTTGTTGACAATGGTACCTACAAGCAGCAGTTTTTTCTTTTAGTCAGAGAGGACTGTGAGAACATGTCAGGAAGAGGTGAGAGCATGTGAGGGAAAACAACATGGCAGCACCAAGGTCAGAGGAAAAGAAAGAGGGGGGAGGAGGTGCTTCAAGTGTTGTGGCCAAGATTCCTCTGCAGGCTGTGATGATGACTATGGTGAAACAAGCTGTCCCCCTGTAACGCATGAAGTCATGGAGGATGCAGAGATCCACTCCCGTGCCCATGGGAAAAGTGCTCACACTGGAGTGGGCAGATGCCAGAGAAAGTTGTGAACAAGTGGAAGACCTGAATAAAGAGAGAGGGGCCCCAGTTTCCAGAGACAGAGAGAGAGAGGGCCCTTATTTCCAAAGATGAAGAGAGAGAGAGGGGGCCCTGGCTTCCAAACTAGAGCAAGAACCCTATCTTTAAAAGACTACATCCCATGGGCGAGTGACCCATACCACAACAGTTTTGGGAAGACTTTGCCTGTGGGACAGACCTCACAGCATAGCAGAAAAAATACTCCTCTCCCTGAACAAACAGAAAAAATCTCAAGTGACAAACTGACCAAACTCCCCATGCCCTGTCTCCCTATGCTGTCGGTGGGAAAGAGGGAGGAGCTGGGGGCAAAAAAGTGTTTGAAAGCCTTATTTTACATTTCATTACAGTCCTCTGAATCTGTTAATAATACATTTACTTTATACCTTTAAATTTGAACCTATTTCGTTCTTTTTTTTCTCCCAATCCTTAACTCATGAGCCCTTTGTTAATTTTTTTCCCTCTCCTCTACCAGCTCTAGCAAGAGATAGTAAGCAAGCTACTTTCATGAATACCTGGCATTTTGGCCAATGTCAAACCACAAGAAACTTTCATCAGTTTCTCATAGAAAAAGACAAATAGCTTACTCTTAAGCTTTCTTTTAGCATATTCACAGATGTCCCAAACTTCTCATTCATATCTCATTGCATTTAATTGCAAGCTATGCCTTATCCCATTTACTTTTTGTGCAGTAAACCATATATTTACCTAGCCTCTTTCTTTGACTCATACTTTACCCTCAGTTCATTGCAGTGTTCCTCAGACTGTCATTTCTCTTTTTTTTTTTTTTTTTTTTTTGAGAAACCCCATGACAATTTTCCACACTCCTCTTTCTGGGATACATTTAAGATGCCATTCCTAATCTTGCCCTAGTTGTTCTCCTGGACCAGACTTCTTGGGCATGCTTTTGTTGCTTCAGAAATTCCATATCTTCTAACAGCATTGATATTCTAAAATCTCCTTTTATTTGTTGACTTGCTGTCTCTCACAAAATCTGGGCTTCTCTCAGGCTCAGAAATACTTCATACTATTTTTTCACTGTTAACCTTAACAACCAACCACCGGTGTAATCTTTTTAGAGACTTTCTTACTCTCATACCTTAATTTCCAAATTCAATTAACTTAAACCCTAACTGAACCTTAAGTCCAAATTTCCACAAGATTCTAAACACATTTAAATGATTTGTTCTTTTCGGTGAGAAATCTAAAAATTATTTATCTAGATTTCATGTGGTTTTGCTTCAAATAGGCATTTATTGTCAGTCCAAGAGATTGGGCCATTTTATTACCAAAATGTCCAACACTAAATTTGTCAAATTTTTTGCCATCTGTTTTTCCATGACTATCGTTTTGTACAGTCACAGTTTCTAGTTTATTAAACCTCAAACTGAGTTTAGTGACAGTGCTAAATTTTCACTAAACTGAATATTCTGAACTCATTTTTGGTCTTGTCTGTAATTTGTTGAACTTGCTATTTTGTAAGTTCTGGTTTACATATGTGAATGTAAGTTCTTGGTTTAGGCTGAACTTCATAACTCCCTAGATGATTCTATTCCTCAGTTTACCTTTGAAAAACGCAGTAATCATGATTCTAAATATACTTTGGGATTGTCTACCAGTATGGTCTTAATGTATTGCTACAGCCTCAGTATATCTAAGTCATAGTCCTTACCATATCCGTGGAAAAAACTCCAATCAAATAGCATTTCTAATATGGAAAGAGGAGAACTGAACCAGTGTTCTAACACCTAGAGTCCACTTCTTAGAAATTGATTTTTAGTGTGAAAAACTTCTAAATACTAAAGGTAAATCATAAGCCTTGATTTCAGTGAACCTCAGTAATACCATCTTAGACATTACTCATCTTTTTCTGACAAGCAGTTTCTTTCTATTATCTGTTTTCTTACATCATTTTCCTGTCAGTTCACACCTTCCACTTTATTAAACCCTAATTCCACCATAGGCTTCCCCTAGCTTCAGTGGTATACTCCAACGTCACTATCAATTTTCACTGCTAGGAAAGCCAACAGATAGTTTTCTAAATTTAATTAAGATCTGTTTTAAGATAACTTCGGAATCAGCTTTCAAACAATTCTCATTATTATTATTATTGTTATGCTGTTTATTAATATCTGTTTTTCTGCTACGTAATGGAGAATCCGTGTCTGTCCCTAGGTAGGTTAAATTTGCTGTCTTAGAGTAACTTTTTGTCTCACATCAAAGGGGACTTTTACATCCTAACAGATAGGATGGTTGCTCAGTCCCTAAACTGAACTTGAGTCAGCAGTGCCCTGGCAGCCAAGAGGGCCAGGCATGGCCTGGGGGGCACCAGGGACAGCATGGCCAGCCAGGCAAGGGAGGGGATTGTCCTGCTCTGCTCTGAGCTGGGGCAGCCTCACCTCCGGTGCTGGGGGCAGCTCTGGGGCCACAGTAAAAGAGATATAAAGCTACTGGAGAGTGTCCAAAGGAGGGCCATGAGGCTGGTGAAGGATATGGAGGGGAAGCTGTATGAGGAGTGGCTGTGGTCTCTTGGTCTGTTCAGCCTGGAGAAGAGGAGGCTGAGAGACCTCATTGCAGTTACAATTTCCTTGTTAGGGGAAGAGGAGGGGCAGGCACTGATCTTTTCTCTGGGGTGACAGTGACAGGACCAGAGCAAATGGCCTGAATTTGTGTCAGGGTAGGTTTAGGTTGAACATCACGAAAAGGCTTTTCACCCAGAAGGTGTTTGGGCACGAGAACAGGCTCCCCAGGGCAGTGGCCACAGCACCAGCCCGACAGAGTTCAAAAAGCATTTGGATAATGCCCTGGGGCAGCTGGTATGACTCTTTGGGCTATCCTGTGCAGGGCCAGGTGCTGGACTTGATGGTCCTGGTGAGTACCTTCCAACTCAGCATGATTCCATGATTGCATGAATCCTAGAGCACAGATTTGAAATAGTATAATAAAATCCTATGACATTCCTAATTTTTTCACTGAAAACCTGGTTGCCACTGCCTGAAGGTAACATTATTTATTTATTTGCTTACTTAATTATTTACTTTAATCTACCATCTCTGTACTTAATCAAATCTAGGAATCACTGCAAATTCAGGAGAGAAAACCTCCCCAGACAGACAGAAAGACGAAACTACCTGATCAGCACTTTTAGGACTAAACTCTCACGTAAGCTTTCTAGTTCATAAACTCTTACAGCTGCAAGACCTAAATGCTCCTAAACTATCCACAGTCCCATGATAGCAGCCAATAATGAGTGAATAAAAAGGCTAAAACAATCATTTGATCAAACTGTTGTCTTGAATTTCAGCACTAAATGTAGTGCAGAAACCACTGCAGCTCAAGCTCTAAACTAATGCAGATGGCTTATTAAAAGAACAGAATAATAAGTCAGTCTCTTACTAGGAATTCTGTACATTTTGTTCTTACACCAGTAACAAATCTACAGCTTTTTGTGAATGGTTTAGGATTGCCTAGAGATGACAGAAGTAAAAAAACTGAAACAGACACATAGGTTTTAAAATAGGAATAATAGGTTTCTGACAATAAAATTCATACTTTAGGATTCTGCAACCCCTTATAGCTTATTCTTTTCTCAGATGAGCTGTGGCACAGCTAAACCAAACATTCATTAACAGAGAGATCACCATATCTGGCTTCAGTGTCCTTGAAAGTGAGTTAGAAGTACAACATGAAGTTAGAAGTATGACATCTCAGCCTTAGAAATACAGTTTCCACTCATATTTTATTTCTTTTTGAGTCTTTCAGTACAAAGGTGAGAAATCATTTCCTAGTAGATTTAGGTTTATGATTCCGTATCTTTATCCTGAGCTACCCTATCTTGCTCTCTTCAGTTTCTCATTCTATGGATTAAAACCATTCTGATGAGTGACTGATAAAGGTGATCTAAGAGGCAGCATTAAGGCTCAAAAGAAAATATTCAATATATTTCATCAATTAATTCTAAAATTTAGGAATATAAGGCCATCATAAGTAGTTACTTTAAACAGTTTTCAAACTAATTACTTTCCATAATTTAACATATGAGCATTCCAAAAAAGACGAATGGTTTTCAAATCAATTGTTTATTACAATCTGTTCTTCCATTTCCATTTGACCTTCAGTTTGCAAGAATCAGTATTCCTGTACCACTGTGAGGTCACTGTGAGATTACTTCAATTATCTGTTTGCATTCAAAAGGCATAATTATATGCCTTATAAGCATGCTCATTATATACATATAAACATAAGTATACAAAAGGCATACTCTTATATGACTGCAAAGAGTATGAAGTCATCACCTGAATAATTGCATTTAATTTTCATATCTATCCATGCTGCTAAACAATAATCTGAAAAACGAATTTTATATTTCGAGAGACAAAATTATTACACAGCATACAACTTACAGAAGTGCTCTGAGATCCCAGTGAGAAAAAGTTAGTCAATACAGAATATAAGAAAAATCAATATAGTAGGCAGGTGGCATTTGAGATGGGACAGGAATGGTTAGTCTTTTCCCATAAAACATCCCAAGTTTTAAGTTACTTTGAGTTTTACTTTGTAGATAGCCAAATTTTCTATTTCTATATGATCTGTTATGACATGGGGGTTGTTGATTTTTTTGTTTGTACTTATCTGCCTTTCTACAAATTTTTTGTATTTGCAAGTCCTCAAACTAACACAGATGGCACTCTGAACCACCTGAACAGAGAGAGAGGAAACTTAACTCCATGGGTTGGTGCAAGAAGAAATGTCACATGGGAATAAGAACGTTTCTGATCCACAAAAAGTATTCACATTTTGAAAGTCAAATATTTCATCATGTTGTATTCTATGTAAAAGGTGGATCTGAATGCACAGTAACACTATACTCAAACTTCTGTTCAGTGGGAAAAGGAAAAAGGATGGGGATAGTTTTCTGGCTGTTAGCCATATTGCATTGAAATTCTGAGAGAAGTTCTATGTTCAGCCAAGAAATAGCATGCAATGAATTCAAAGTATTCTATTTTATGAAGAAAAGGCTAGAATGTGTTCTTAGAGTGAGTAGAAATTTTCCTTAATTTCTTTTTTTCTCACTCTGAGGATGGAAAGGTCTTGTATCTTCATCAAGCAAAAAATATGGAAACTTCCTTCAAAGACTGATATTGCAAACTTGGAACAAATCCAAGTGTGGTTAGTTGTCAGTACTGCACTTTAAAGCATGAAATTCTTAAATGAAGTTGGGGTGTCTGAAGCCTATGTCAAGCTAACCTATTGGCTTTCTTGTGTGCAAAATCTTTGTCAATGAAAGAGGCATTGGTATGAAACAGGAAAGAAATCTCTCAAAGTTATTTGCCACTTTCCTATTATGTATCTGAACTTCCATAAAACTGTTAAAAATAAACCTTTCTTTTTTCTTTACTGTGCTACTTGGCCAACTCCTGTGATGACATACAGAATTCTTCCTTTCTGCTTCTGCCAGTCAGCCAAGCTCCTCTTGCCTGTAGCTTAGTGATTTGCTGCCATGACCAAGAAAAGCAGCTTCCAGTCTCACTGAACTTTCAGACAGAAGCTTAGGGCCTTTTCCTAACAAACAACTCCTTACAGGGGATTTGAAATTGAGTTATCATCAATTTGAATTATTTTTTATGTGTTTTGAGCTATTCTAGTTTCCAAAGTTTTTTCCTGCTTTCCCTTTGGCTCAGTCAGCTCCCTTTAAAATTCATTACAGAGAACAAAAGAGTGAAACTAAGCATAACTATGCTAAATCATCCCACCACTAGAACATTCAGAGATGAATTGGTCTCAGTTAGTGCCTTGCACATTTCTGTACTGCCCAAGTGCTCTCGTCCTTTCTTTTCTTTCTAAGGAGAAGTGGAAAAAAACGCATCAGAGAGTACTATCACTAGCAATAATCGTTACTACTAATGCAAGCCATTTTCATTAAGTATTCAGCTTTGGCAGAACATGGCTCTACTAATCTCATATTCCAAAATAATAGAACTCAGAAGTAATTAAAAACGCATATTTGTTTTTAGTCCCATCATTCCCATTAATCACAGCAGTTAAAGTTTAAAAAAAAAAAAAATCTCAACCAGGAAGAGGAACGGACCAGATCAGAGAATATTTAAAATACTCAGATACTTTGAAATAGCTTCAAGAAGATAAGTATAACCATAGAATACTAAAGATGGTCTATTAAACAGATAGAATCACTAGAGAGTCACTCTGAGATCTCCAAGGGAATGAATTAGAATGGAAGAAAAACGCAAATATGCTGTCTTTCTTTAAAAGGAGACAGAACTTAGATAATTAGCTTAATTGGAATACCTGTATACATATGAGGGTAAATTAGCTATTAGTAGGCAAATGAAACTACCTATACTATGAGTTACAGCAGAAGCAGGTTTAATTACCAAAAAAAAAAAAAGAAGAAGAAGCATGTGAAGGTAGTTTTCTCACACAAAACAACAAAAGAGAAAGTTGGTAGTGTTTGCCTGGAGAAAAAAAGGCACAGAAGGATCTTAGACGTGTATATAAGAACCTCGTGAGGGTGCTGATAGACTCTTTTCTGTGATGCCCTCTGGCATGACAAGAGGCAACAGGGACAAGTTGAAATATAGCCGAAACATACAAAATTCTGCTTAAGCAGGAGAAAACACATTTTTACTGTGCAAACAGTTAAACACTAGCACAAGATGCAGAGAAAAGTCGTGAAACTTCCGTCCCTGGACACGACCACTCTCATCTGGACATGATCCTGCACAACCTGCTGGCCTTGCTCTGAGCAAGGGTGGGACTGACCTATCTCCACAAGCACTGGACCATTTCTGCCATGCTGTGGTCCTGTGTCCTGACAGGATAAGAAGTTTTATGAAGTTTAGTAAGACTTCTGAGTCTTATTTCACTTTCATAAAGCAAATTAAAGAACTAGAACATAACAAAAATTATGAAAAATCTTCCAACATGAGCACAGATTCAGTATTTCCAGACCTAGCAAAAAGTCACTAAGGTTTCACTGAATCAATGGACTGATTTATTTCATGGGATTCTGTGGAGGCTTGGTTCAGGTCCATACCTGCTTGTCATATCACCAATTAAATGAATATGAGACAAGCAGATGCTTTTATTACGTATTAAAACATACTGATAGAGAAGGCAAACATATTTGCATGCTATATATTCTATATAGAAATAAATGCATTCTATATTTGGAAGAAAAATAAGCATGGCTGAAAGATTAAGATTTCTCTCCAACATCTCAAAAGTTGTTGACAACAAAGAGAAACAACATAAACCAAAGATTATTTCATTATATTTAGTCCCTTAGAGAAGAGCAAACTGGTTGGTAAGCAATTCTTCAAAAGAGAAATTAATAAAATATATATGACTGTAAGATGAACTCTAGTTAACCACAGACCATGCTCTCAGGTAATGTAAATATTAAGTGGGAATGTATAAATAGGAGGACAGAATGTTAGATGAATTAATTAACTCTACCACTCTGCTCCAAATTGGTAGCACTTAACCTATAGCATTACAGTCATTGATTTTGAAGGAAAAAAAACTTTTCCCCTTTAATTTCCATGACACCTTGATTAACAGGATCACCATGATTATTTGCTTTTCTTTGTAATGCAAATAGAAAATGTACAAACTCACCAGAAAAGAATTAGTATTCAAGCAATTCCTTCCCAGAATCTACAGTAATGAAAATGTAAGCCTTCTAATGTTGTCCTTAATGTCCACATTTTGAGCCTCCACAAGAACAATGGATTCTGTTTCATAAGACGTATGTCATTGCTCTTAGAATGATGCTACATGGATAAGATTTCAGGGATTTTAGGTTCAATAATAATTTATTCCTAATATGTTTTGCATGAAAACATGATACCTTTCATGGGAAGAAAAGAAAAAAACTGCTTTCTGGAATGTAGGAATAAATAGACATTCAAATTTAAAAGAAAATATAAATATATTTTTAAAGGACTATATAATTCACTGAAAAGGGGGTTTTTTTACACCATGTATAGCATTGTTCAACTGCTAAAAACAGTGGAAAAATTGAATGTCTTTGCACATTTTGGCTCAGTTTTCCCAATCTAAGCTAAGAAATTATCAGCTTCTGATCACATATTGAAGCATTGAAAATTTCTGATAGTTTAAAATTTACTACCTCTCTTTTCCAAGAACATTTACAGGGAATAATAAGCCAGAAAACTCTAATCGGAGCTTGTCCAATTGACGGGTATTTCCCATTCAGATATTTATCTAGACTACTTTAAAATTAGGCAAACAAATTTCCTTGACCAAATTATGCTTGCTTTGTTCTTTATGATTCACCCTGAAATCCAATACTCAAAGAGAGAAATTAAAGATTTTAAATGTGACATCCAAAAAACCCAACAAACCAAACAGACAACTAACACCCCCCCCTTCAAAAGGAAACAAAACACCAAAACTTGCTCTGCATTTTTCTCTATTCTCATTTTTTAAGTATTGTCATATATTAATTGAATTGCAAGGCTCCAGAATTCTTGTAAAGAATAATTTACATATAAAATATGGTAATATAGTTTAGTCTCACAGATAAGTAAAGAAAGGATTGCTTTCACCTCTTTTTCTTCTCTGAAGTCTTACTTGTGGGAATTTAAAATCCGCTGATGCAGTGTCAATAGAAATTAGAAATATCTAATAAAACGGTCTTTGTGAGTACAGACCAGCTGCTGGAGCTCTGTAATATAATCAGAATCAGCAAGGATGTGGAATAAAGCAGCTGTGCCTTTCAGTTGTTTTACTCAGCTATTGCTGTTAACATCTATAACAGAGGAAACAAGTACAGGCACTATTTGAATTTTTGCAACACAACTATTTGCTTGATTTTCTCTTCCCTTTCTCTGAAACTGCTCCATGTGTCTCCTGGAAAGATGGGGGCAGGGCATGTTCTCTGTTTTTGCTTCTATTCTACACTTATCTTTCCTGATACACAGAAATGGAGGATACATTAATCCTTTTCTTCCTCATAGTAAGGGAAAACAGGCAGATTTGTAATATTCAATCAGTCTGTGTGCATTTCTACATTGCACGGGGAGCTGTTTTGCATCCCAGAAGGCACAGTTCCATCTAAAAGTTGAAATGAGTTGCCAGAAAAAGGAAGAATATTATGATGTTTTAAACCTAAAAATCCAATGCACAGCTAAAGAACTACAAACAAATATTCTATAAACAATAACAGGAAATTTGTACTTGAGAAAAAAAATCTGAAGGGCCTCTTTGTAAGGGCACTAATCATTCCTAGTGATAAAAAGAGCCGTCTGAGAACAAGCACTGGAAAGGCTATCCATGCAATGATTCTGAATGCTAATGAGCATCACTTTACATAGAGGACAGTGCTGAACTTCAGAAATGAAGCAAATGATTCCTCCCCATTGCTGCTGACAAATATTTCAGCCATAAGACCTGATTAAGTACTAATTGCTGCCTGGCAGTGAATGCTTTCCATGGCATCTTGAAATGAAAATGAGGATGTGTAACCAACCAAGAAATTCACTAGCTTGGCAATGACCTGTTTAGAGAATCTGATGGACATTTAGTGATACATTCAACTGCTTTCATGCTGCAGGATTTTTTTTTATTCTTGTCATTTTAAAGAAAATATTAGGTAACAGAAAATCCTTTCTCTGTTTGCTTAGAATTTTCATAGACTTTTAAAGTCTATGAAATTAAAGTCTATGAAATTAAAAATGACTTTTTAATTTAGCTTATTATTTTATTGCATATTTTGACATATGTGGCATGATAAGAGTCAATATGGCTTGAATAAAAAATTCTAATAAAGTACTTTTTGAAGAAGAACTTTCTAAAAATGCCATCAGACAAGTGGACCCAAATAACATTTAATCTCAAAATATGAGACCTTTAATGAGTAGGTTAAATTACCTACTGTAGATAATTCCTCTGACAAGTGTAGTTCAGTTTTTGTTCATAAATCCTTCATGAATCCACTCCAATTATATATACATAAGTTGGGAAAGATTCATGAGTGATTATAGACCATCCATGGGCATATCCCAAACAGATTATGCAAACAAATTTTGGCTGCCGAGTCATTCATATAATGGTGCCTCCATCTGTTCCAGGCATTTCAGTTGGTTACATGGAACATGGGGCTATTGTTTCTGCTTTCCCACAAGAGGACAAGAAACCAATGCAAGCCAATAAAAAACAGAGAGAACATCAAATATTTTTGCTCATTACAAAAGAATCTGCTTCCACCCACTCACTTTAATGTAGGAAACTGTAGTTCTTTGAACATTTCAGTTTGCATTCCTAAAATTAACAAAGAAAAAATACCTTTATCTAAACATTGTAGAAAAATGAGAATTCCTATGTAGATAGTTATAAAAATCTGAAACTTTCTACAACAAAAATAGATGTATCAACTGTCCAAACCAATAAATTGCTGTGCAGTTAATTTTAATTATTTTCTTTTCAACCTTCATAACAGCTCCAAATTTCTCTGCCTGGTCATCCCTTTCCTTATAACTGTGAAGGAAAATATTTCATGACACTGTTATGTATCATTTCATTGAAATTCTGCCTTTCAGCCTTGGGGGAAAAAATACATAGCAAAATGCACATGGCTAAAGAAGATACATCTTTTTAAAATTTTTAACAAGCATGTATAGACAAGTGGATTTCTTACTTCTCTAAAGTATATTCTTCTTTGGATCCTGAATTTTTAATGTTAATCTGTTTCAGTTTGTAATTTCTATTTTAAGTGCTTCTGAAGCTAAAACGCCTTCCCAGGAAAGACCCATGTATGTTGAACTAGTGTGACAATATTTCTGCCCAACTGTGATGCGAACAATTTCCTAACAAAAATTTAGACCTCCATTGAAAAGCAAATGAATTCTCTTTCCTAGAAACAAAAAACCAAACAAACAATAAACAAAACAAACAAACAAACAATCACCTTACAGATTTGTCAAAGTTACTCTGAAAAGGAGATTAAAAAAAGAAAATTTGAACATTTCCATTTTTCAGGGAGCCCTGACCATTAGTTTCCCATCTAGTGCTGACATTGCAGTTGGTCACTTCTATCTAAAATAAACAAGGGAGAATATGCAGAGAAGTTACATTGGTTTTAAAACAGCTGCAGGTGACATGGAGACAAAGATTTTTCACAGATTACTATCATAACTGTAATTATTCAAACTCCTATCGTTTCACTGACATGTAATGATGGAGATAAATGTGTCTGAAACTAAATGGGCAGCCCCATACTGTTGTAAAATTTCTTTGAATGTTTTCCAGCCTTGACCAGACATGATTGTTCCTGACTTGATCTGGGGTGGGCTCTTGTCCGACCCACAGTGGGAGACTGGAGGAGGTACATTCCAAAGCTCCTCCAGTTCCATGATGTTGATCACTGTGTGCTATTACTGCTCTCCAGGAATTACTAACCGTGCTTTCAGCTGAGGGACAGTAAGTCATTGTGGAAGTACACTTCACTACAAAGTAAAACAGACCCATGTAAAGTGTAGCTGAGTGCAGTTTAAGGAAACCTGTTTCACTTTGCTCTAAAACGGACTTGGAAATGCTCATGTCATCAGATATCGGTCCCCATAGCTGAGGCTCCAACAGTTTCAATCAACTGAAGGGTATTAATGACTAGCCATAGGGTAATGACATCTTAAATTGCTACATCTATTTCAACAATGATTGTATGACTGTGCCCTAAGGTTCTCAATTTCAAAAGGACAGATTATGAGAAATTAAGAGTACTGGTTGATGAAGACAGCTGCACTGACAAAAGTACAAAAAAAAATCTAAAATTTATACTCCAGACAAGGGGAAAATCTTCTGTGGAGGGTTTTCAAACCTAATTAGCTAAATAATAACTTCAAAAAGGATATTAAATGCAAGTAGAATTACTATAAAATTGACATAAAGGATTGCTTGACAAAGAAACACATTTTATTCATTAGAAAGCACTGAGAATAGCTGAAAGTCAGGTTGTCCAAAAAGGAAAACAGAGTCCAACAAGGAAATTAAAACAGAAATAATTGTTTGGAGAGGGGAGGGGAGGAGGAGGGACAGGAGGGGAAGGGAATCCTACATTCTGTGTATGTTCAATCAACATGAAATTTAAGCTGTAGCAGAACACTTGCTAATTTCCTTCTTGACTGGAAGTTCTTTTGCACTTAATGTTGCTGACCAGTTCTAGAAGATTAATTAATTTGTAAATGTTACTATCACTTTTCAAGTGTACTACGGAAATGAAAATAAAAACAGATTGTTATTTCTGAGTCAGATCTAAATATTCATGCATATTTGTAACTTTGATATCAGGAATCTAAAGTGGATGGAAACGGCTGGAACAAGTTCATATCCCTTATCTGTGGGTATTTGCACTTCAAATGTGACAATAAAGATCAAAATGCTTTCTCATTTGAATATTATTCAGTAGAAAGTATGACATGAGCCCAGGTACCTCAGTCTGTTTTTAAAGGCCTTTTTCACCACAGAAATTTTTTTTCAGAAACATGAGGGATGAATTGTCCTGAAAATTATATTATGCTGCAGGCATAAGAGGCAATGTTTCCACCATATCAGTGATTGAAATGTGTGTCTGATTTGTGTACTTTGCAGGTCTGGCTGTCCAATAAGTACATTTTAATATGAGTAAATTTATCTTCATGCAAACAGATTCTATACTTGCTTCCCTAAGAAGTGTATGTTTGCACTCTTGGAGATGATACACTGATTTTACACAATAAAATATTATCATAGATCTCTCAAGCATAGGTAATGCCCTTTAATTTCAGAAATGGGGCTAATATTGAGGATAAAGTGCTAATCAATATCAGTGTCCTCTGTGGCATTTTTCATTTTAGTGGAATACCTGTTGCATTTTTAATGCAATAGTTATTCCACTAAAATCTAGCTGTCCCCCAAGAAAAGGAGTTTCACATGATGCAAAAAACCACTATAAGTCTTCCATGGCAGCACATATAGGAAGAACTTGCTGAAAATAGGAAACAGGTAACAACAGTTACAAAACACCCTTCTAAACATTAAAAAAAACCAAAACAACCAAATAAAAAAAAAAAAAAAAAAAACACAAGCAGAAAAAAAAAAAAAAAAACAAAGCACAAGCAAATAATCAAGCAAAAAAAACAGAGGGGGGGAAATAGGATGAGTCAAAATCAGCAAGAAACAAAAAATCTCTTTCTGTCCTTCACATTTTTGCGCAATCATTAACTGCATAATGAATCTTAGGTGGGACCATATTTGTAACCAGATGTTTTTATCAGAATGGAGATTGAGCTGGGGCACAAGGTTGTGATTTCTAGAGACTGGTTGCTAAATTTCTGACTCAGGTCATATAAATGGAGATAAGTTTGTTGACCTCCATGCTAATGGCTGCTTGTGCATGTCAGGAAACCCATCTAGCTGATAGAAATTACAGTCACCAGCCAAGGGGAAATTAGCAACTATATAGGCCAGATCTGAATGACATGTGAAAGAAGAGATGAAAACTTGCTCATTATCCACTCATATTATAGCAAAATAACATGAATGTCCCTTTCTATGATGTTTAAATGAAGAGCTATTTATAAAGAAATTGCATAGGAGTGTTGTAAGTAGGGAAGAATTCCAAATATTTCAGGGTAAAGTTACATAAAACTTAAGTTTTATTGGAGGTATGTTGATGTTCTGCCAGCAACCTTTCAGCACAGTGTGGGCAAATGTACCATCTATAAGAAAATGTTAGCATAATACTACACCTCCCATGGTATTTATAATAGTTGATCCTTTCATCTGCATTATGTTATTCAGATATTTCAGAACAATGCTAGAAGTGCATGTATAGGTCTATAACAGGCCAGGCCACCTGGTAACACCTGTAACACCTGGGTCTACAACACAATAAATGCTTAAACATAGCTACATACCTCTTAATAATGATTCCAAAGTGGTTTAATACTATTCTAGAAGTTAAAATATCTAGCTGTGTTATGCAATCTGTAATTGAAACACTCCCATAGAAATGAGGATTGCAATAGTCTGTAGAATAATGATTAAAATATTTGTTACTAATTGACTAAATTAATTTTGAGATCTTTTATTTTTACAAGCATTTTGAGAGATGTTTGATATTCACAAAGATATTTTTGAATCCAGCATAAATCTTCTCTGTAAAGATAACTTCATTACTACCACTGTTGGAGTATGTTTTGGTCTGAAAATTCATATTAGATATCTTAGAGCTGCAGGCAAATGATAGCCCTTTAACTAGAACATGGCATGAGATTGCTCTAAGAACACTGAAAACAGACTCAACATAAAAAAATTTTGAACATACAGGCAGCAGTTGAGAAGCTGAAAAATTACAGGCAATGCCATGAAGGATAGGAAGATCTCCCATGAAAATAGAAAGTTAATATGCCAGACTCCAGAGGCATCTGGAGGGGAGCACTAGGGACTTCCTAATGGATTGTCTTGAAACTCCAAAAATACCAGTGTTACTATGTCAGTAATAACATATAAAACTAAGAATGCCTCATAATTTTGTCAGAAATATCAAGTTTGGACAAAGATATATCTGAACTATGACCCTTCAGAATAATTTGGGATTGTTTTCTAAGAAGGAGACCAATGTGGGAAAGAAAGGTACAAGGGAGATGCAAGAAGGCCAGAAAAAAGGCAGAATAAGGTATGAAAATCAGGAGTGCAGTCTCAGTTTACCTATTAGAATGCCCTGAGCTTGGTCACTGCAGCTGGACAAAGACATTAAACCAAATCCACTTCTCTGACTATACCCTGAGAAACAATCCAGTTCCGTGTACAGCAGAGCAAGAATAGTAGTGGTTAGGATGATTTTCCTGGACAGCAGGGAACACCCAAAAAAACAGACCAACCATCTGATCATGCCATGTTAAGGCCCATTACAGCTCTCATGGAACAAGTTCTCCTCCATACATAACAATTATTTCCTAGTTGCTATTTAAAAGATTTCAGTTCTCTGACAGGAAAGTCCAAGCAAATGATGTCAGAGGAAGCTGTTATTCAAGCATATATCATGCTGAAGAAACAGTAAAAGACCAAAGCTAGACTTTCAAGAAATTAGCCTAAAAAAATATTGCTAATTCAACACCTCCTAAAACAAAACAGGTTGTCTCAGTAAACCATGTTATTCTACACTGGACTAATTTTGAGAGTAGCACTGTTATTATAAGCAATACTGAACTCTAGCTCACT
Source organism: Ammospiza caudacuta (assembly GCF_027887145.1). Taxonomy (NCBI): domain Eukaryota; kingdom Metazoa; phylum Chordata; class Aves; order Passeriformes; family Passerellidae; genus Ammospiza; species Ammospiza caudacuta. The sequence continues at coordinate 40,084,142 of NC_080632.1, forward strand.
AGCATTAGTGTAGGATTCAGGACTAGCAGAAAAGTCTATCCAGTTGCATGAAGATTTGAACCAGGACCCAATGCAGCAGAGCTTTGCTCCAGATTTATATGCCTCTAAAATGAAGACCGTCTAAAACATAGTGGACAAATTTTATTAGTATAATCTTTCACATCTCTATTTTGGTGTTTAGAAAGTAAAAGCAATGCAAAACACAAACTTTATATGCTGCTTTGGAATTTTGTTCATACTGGAAAATGATAAAGCTAATGTTCCTCCCAATAAAGAGGCAACTATATTCTTTCCAATTGTCAGCTGCCTAAGGGAGAGCCAATATCCACCCCAGTTACAGCAGAAGCTCTTTTGAAGCACTATTCCATGCTGATTGCAATGTATTTGTCTCTGTTAAAAAAAAAAAGGAGATATGGAACTCCAGTTGACAATACCAGGTAGCTAATTGGGGAAGTAGAAAGAATGGTAAGTAACTTAGATTGGCAGTTAAAATTCAATGCTGTTTAGAAGTGAGACAAGGCAATGAGCTCTTAGGAAAGAAAGTGACCAGTATTTCAAGTGTGCATTCAAACAAACTGAGGGCGGTTCCCATTTTATACCACCCCACCTCTCTTCTCCTCTCAAAGACTCAGAGGGTTTGGGTTTCTTCCACAAAAAACACCACCCTTCTCTTGGAAAGTTGAAGACAATATTATCAAAGAAGCATGGGGTATATCTAACCTTTAAGTATCTCTATGCAGATCTCAAGGCAATGAGCTGTAGCAACAATAACAACAACAAAGAGTGGCTATATTTATGACTCCAGAGGAAAAAAAATGTACTAGATTGAAAGAAGGATTGCCATGAATGGACTTTCTGTGCTTGGTAAAATGCATAAGAAATTGGAAAAAAAGATGTAAGAAACAAAGCCCTACCAGCTGTCGAGAAAGATGATGAACTTCAGTAACAAAAGAAAAACTAAGGAAAATGGGCGACTGTACTAAATAAAGGTAATGAAGGATGCAGAGAAGGCAGAGTTACTGAACACCTTCTTTGCATTGATCATCATTGACAAGACAAGCCCTTAGAAATTCACAGGGAGACTAGGAAGAAGAAAGGGAGCAAGAAAGACTTTCCCTTGGGCAAGGAGGACTAGATTGGAGTCATGCAAACCAGGCATCCACAAGTCCATGGACCGTGCTGATGGACACCAAAGCTGGGCTGCTCATGGTCATCTTTGAAAGATCCTGGTGATCAGAAGTGACTGAGGACTGCAGGATGTAGCAGCATGTGGCTACAGTGATGATCGTGTCCAGGGAGGCCACACGGTGGCAGGGAAAACAGATGAGACAAGTCTCTTTGTTGTTTAGCACAAGAGTCCATTTTATTCTCCACCCCTCTCCCCATGCTGGCGGGAGGAGGAGGCGGAGGCCGGGAGCCCGAGCAAAGCCCAGAGAGCCAGGGAGCAGAGAGAGGGCAGACCCAGGGCTGTGGGGTTTTATCAGGTGTCCCATGGGAGGAGTCTTAAGATCAAATTACAGCCTCCTCAGAACAGCAAGGCTCCACAGCAGGAAATCAAATGTCACTTCAGTCATCCAAAAGAGCACAAAGGAGAGCCCAGTGAACTATTGCCCAGTCAGCCTCACCTCAATCCCTGGAAATTTAACAGAACACCTCATTCTGGAGGCCATCTATCTACACAAAACACAGGTGATGAGAAGAAGTGTACATGGACTTACTAAACGGAAAACATGCCTGTCCAACCTGATTGCCTTTCATAATGAGACTTCTACATGGATGGATAAGAGGAAAGAAGTGGGTATTGTCTGCCTCGACTTCATCAAGGCTTTTCATACTGTCTCTCACTACTTCCACACAGGAAAACTCAGGAAATATAAACAGGGTAGGTGTATTTTGAATGGTTTGAGAGCTGGCTGAATAGTAGATAACAGGGTCATAGTCAGTGGCAGACAGTCTAGCTGGAGACTGTCTATAGTAATGCCCCTGAAGATTCAATAACGAGTACAGTATTGATTAGCACAATGATCAATGACTTGGATGAAGGAAAAGATGCCTCACCAGAATGTTCACTGGCAACACAAAGCTGAGAGGAATGGTCAGAATCCTAGAGGGCTGTGCTGCCATCGAGAAGGCAAGCTGGAGAGATGGAAAGAGAGGAACCATCTGAATTTCAAGTGCCAGGTCTGGGAAAATGGGAGGAATAACCCCAGGCACTAGAATAGGCTGGGTCTGACCTCCTGAGAAACAGCTCTGTGGAGCTGATCTGGGAGTCTTGGTGGACAACAAGCTCTCCACGAGCCAGCAGAGTGTCCTTGTGGCCAAGGAGGCCAATGGCATTCTGGGGGACATTAGGAAAAGCATTGGCAGCAGTTTGACAGTTACTATCCTGTCCCACTACTCAGATTTGATAAGGCCACATCTGGAGTGCTGTGCCCAGTTCTGGGCTTCTCAGTGTAACAGAGACATGAAGCTCCTGGTGTGGGTCCAGTGGAGAGTGACAAAGGTGATTAGGGAACTGAAGAATCTCTCTTATGAGGAAAGGCTGAGAGATTTGGGCCTAGTCAGCATTGAGAGGAGAAAACTGAGAGGATGTCATCAGTGTCAGGGAGTATCTGAAATGAGGGTGTCAAGAGAATAGAGCCAGGCTCTGCTCCGTGGTACCAGCAATAGGATAAGAAGCAACAGGAATTTCCACCTGAACATGAGGAAGAGCTTTTTGAGTTTGCAGGTGACTGAGCACTTGAACAGATTGGTCAGAGAGGTTATGGAGTCTTCCTCACTGTGGATATTCCAGAATTGTCTGGACATAATCTTGTGCCATGTGCTCTGGGATAACCCTGTTTGAGCAACATTGGACCAGATGATCCCCTGTGGTCCCTTCTATCCTGTGATTCCAGGATTTTGTGAAAGAGGTCCAATGTGAAGCATGAAGGAGATGGAAGACTTAACTCAGAAGGGAAGATTTACTTTATAACAAGAAAGGTATCAAACTGGAAGAACACTGAATGATTTAGTGCCACTAGTGCCATTACCCACTGCAATAGGGCGTGATGCTCATTATAAATTCTTGTCAGGTCATCACTTGGCCACGTGTCAAGGAACTCTTATGTTTATGGATACTAGTCTTAACTCCAGAAACCAGCCAGCTAGATTCAAAAGCTTTTGGCTAACATGCTCTGAAGTCTTTACACTACAGTGCTACAAAAGGTGTTGGCTAACAAGTCTTTAATCTTGTACAGCACACTTCAGTATGTTCTCTACTCCCACAGCAAACTTCTCAAAGGCGCAGGCACACAAACCACAAGTATCTTTATAAGTTCCACCCCCCCACCCCACCCCCCCCCCCCGCAAAACAGGCTTCAAAACATAATCTAGGGTAGAATAGGACAGCTGTGCTTTGACCAGGCAAAGCAAGGTAAGAAAACAAAGATTATCACCAGTCCTTAGATCTCATATTGGTACTGTTGCATGGATGGTCCAGACCTGGTGTTGCACAACAAAGAAAACAAAAGAGGAGAGACTGAGGGGCCCCAGTCTATGTCCCTGTATACTTAACCTAGCGCATGCCTCTTATGTAAACTAGACTTTTTGTGCTCTTTTGTCTCCAGGTGCATAGCCAGCCCTTCTCCAGGAGGTGAGCTGGAAGGTGAAAGTGACTGAGCACAAGTCTCAAGGCAGAGAAAGAAGTTGGTTCAAAACACTGAGCCACCTATGCAGGACCCTCCCTTCTGATCACATATTTCCTGTCCCAACAGTTTGAGGCAAAACATGCTTAGACCTAGTCCTCTACATCTGCCAAAGGCACAAGAACTGCACTAACAAGGGACTAGTAGACCCAAAGCTCAAACTAGCTCAAGTAAAGGACTGAATTAGTGAGACTATTTTTGGTCCAGTGTTCAAGCCAGTTTGAGAGGAGTTGGATGGGACTTGGATGAATATCATACATTGAGGCATACAGATATTGCTTAATGATTGCAACAATTGCATCACTATTACCAGACAAAGTGAGAAAGAAAAGGCAACATTTTCCAAAAATTAATAGAGCTGAGTTCACTAATCCCCTCTTAGATTAGAGACTCCCAAGTATCTAAGGGCTCTGGGAAAAAAGAAAAAAAAAAGATGCAAATATTATCTAGAAGGCTGAGTCCCAACAAAATTTCAACCCTGTCCCTATAATAACTTCTAATGCCCTTGCTACAATTTACATCTGTTCCACTGTGCAGCTCACTACAGAAAAACCTTCCTCTCGAGAACAATCTCATAAGGCAGAAGCAGCTGCTCTTGTTCCTCCTGCTCTCCCTCTTCAATTCTTTGAAGTCGTGTCACTAAATTTCAAATGATAAGTTTGCTTTATTACTTCAGCTTTCAGTGGAGTTTAGGGACAACTTGGTAGCAAAACTTAGACTTATACTGCAATGCATGAGAGGACAGCTTCACAGTCAAGACAAAACCCTACTTCCCTCCAATCTTGTTTAACTAACAAAATTAATTTTCCTCTTTAAAATTTAAAATAAACATGTTTTGATTTTTTCAGTTATTGACATTGGCAAAATTGAAGAGATGTTGTTTTCTGTTGAAAAGCCAAACTGCAGATAGTTTGGCCTGGTGCCAAGTCTGAGTTACTTCATTTCTTCTGTTTCCTGATGTCAATACAGGCAAGATAACTAACATGCACCAGTGGCTGGTCAAAAATTCAAGTGGAAGAAGTATACTGCAAGTATAAGAAAGAAAGTCAAGAAGGGGCAGACACCCAAACAGCTGTCTTGTCACAGTTTAAACAGTTTGTGTCTATGTCTGCTACCAGGTTTTCCAGATATTTATCAGCAAGAACAGTGGAGAGTTAATAAATCTGTGTCTCCAGAAAAATAGCAAACACACAACATATTAATCCTGTAACACACCATCATTTCTCAGCTTTACAAATCAATAACTGGATTGCAAAACACAACAACCATGGAAAAAAGTAACACCAGAACTGTAAAGTTCTAATCTATTTTTCTAGCAGTACATGTTAAGGTCTCCTAGTCAGATCTTTGAGGTAGATGTGCTTAGCCATGGTCTTAAATGAGCCTCCCAAGAGGATGAAGGGTTTCAGAGCCAAAAAGTAATTACATTTTTGAATAAAAATTAGAAAGATTATCTATGTGAAAGATAGCAGGACATGGAAGAGTTCATTTTTCCAGCTCAGTCACTTCATATTGTAGCAAGTTGTGCACAATGCCTGCATTTGTCCTACCTTTCTTACAGCCTGACTAACCACTCCTGACACATTTGATTGTTTCTCCAGCTCTGTGTTTCAGTCACAGGCTTTTAATTCCTGGTGTAACTTTTTCATTTCTTTTTGTCTGTTGCATCCAGTGCTCTCCCAAATGCTCTATTTCTGAACAGATCAAATAATTTCTCATGGAGAGACTCCTTCTTTTTTTACATGACTCTGTGTTACTAAAGTAAAAAACACAGAAAAAAAATTAAAACCATAATTAATTAAGGCATTGTCAATCACAATAAAGCAAATCACAGAGGACCGATGTAAGGCTTAATAGTTTTAGATACAGCCTTTGCCTTTTGGTCACAGAGCTTTTGTCAGGTATACTGACATTATTGACTGGTGTATGGCACAAAGAATGGATTGTGCTTTGATTTGCTGCAGTCTGCATCATTGCCAGGACTGCACATTTACATTGCCTCTTGACCAGAAATTAAATTTGGGCCAATATCCAGTCCTCTGTGCAAATCATTCATGCATATAAAGTAACTCCTTAGGAACCTTGCATCCATATTTGCAATCCCTTTCCTGATTTTGTTCTTAGCTCCAGCAAGAGGCAAATAATTTTGACTGTACAAACAGTTTTCTTAGTTGTATGCCACAATATATACATAAAGCAAAGTTTCACCTAAAATTTTCCATTCCAAAATTCAAATTCATTGGACACAGACAATGCCCAAAAGACTATGTTACAAAATCTCTCTGGTCATAAAAACACAGAGAGCCACATCTTTTTGTCATAGTCTTGCCTCTTTCTGGACTACTTGGACACCGAGAATCAGGATTGAAGGGAGTAAGTTTTTGGTAGTGGAAGGGCTACAAAGGTGGTTTCTATGAGAAGCTGACAGAAGTTTCCCTGTCTTGTAGAGCCACTCCCAGAGGGCACCAAGGTGCAAACACTGATAGCCAAGGCCAAGCCATCAGCAGCAGTAGCAGTGCCTGAGGACAACTCTTTTAAGAACAGGGTAAACCTGCTGTGCAGCAGCACCTGGAAGTGAGGACTGAAGTGTTGGAGAAACAGCTCTCCAGACAATAAAGTCAGTGGAGAAGGACAGGTGGGAGCTGCTCCATGTGCCAGAGCAGATTGCCCAGCAGCCCATGGTGAAGACCATGGTGAGGCAGGTTGTCTGTCTTCAGCTGATGGAGATCCATGGGGGAGCAGGTATCTGCCTGCAGCCTGTGGAGGACCCCACACCAGAAAGGGGTAGATGTGCCCAAAGAAGGCTGTGACCATGTGAGAAGCCTGTGCTGAAACAAGATCCTGTCAGGGACTGTGGGCCTCTGAAGAGAGAGACCACATTGGAATGGGTTTCCTGGCAGAACTTGTGACCCCATGGAGACTCACAGAGGAAAAGGCCGTTCCTGAGGGACTGAACCCCATAGGATGGATGTGTGCTGGACCTGCCATGAAGCATGGCAGCCTGAGGGAGGGCTCTTGTTGCAGGAGCTCCTGGATGACTTTTTCCTTTGGGAGGGACCTCACACTGGAGGAGAGGAACAGAAGGCTCAACAGAGACAAGTGTGTGCTGATCTGGATCCAGCTTCCATTCCTCATCCAGCTGTGCTGCTGTAGGGAGAATGTAGAGAATTTAAGAGCGAACTTGAGCCTGTGACAAAAGAAGGTGTGTGGGGAAGGTGTTTTAACATTATATTTTTTTCCCCATTATCCTATTGTGATTTGACTGGTAATAAATTACATTTATTTTCTCTAAATTAAGTCTGGTTTGCCCATGATTGTAGTTGGTAATTCATCTGTCTACCTTTATCCTGGCCCTCAAGCCTTTCATTGTGTTTTCTCTCCCCTGTCCAGTTGAGAGGGGGAGTGACAGGGTTTAATAGGCACCTAGTGTCCAGTCAATCAACCACCACAGGGTGACCAAAGAAATCACATTCGTGTCCTGATATAGTAATGAACACAGTCTGACAGGAAGTCCACAAAGAAATGCATATTTGGGAAATCTAAAGAGAGAAAATGGGCCATTTTGCTGTGGCAGTCCAGCTGGATCAGCCCCATACCCCATCTGCCTGAAATCAAAACCCCACACTCAGAAATAAACTTAACCAAGACTCTCTGGTGATTTAGTCACGTATTTGGGTAAAGGTTTCCCAAATGCTTAATTTGGAGGAGAAACAGATCTAAGGCACACACAGCTCCTCTGAGATCTTATGTCACAGCTCTCATCAAATTTTGATTCTCAGCATTTCAAAATCGGAATCTGATTTTTCCACATAACACAGAAGATTCCTTTCTCACTGTGGAAAATGGTCAAGAAAGACATTTTTACCACACCTTTTTTTTCTAGCAGATCTCAGAGAAGATTTTTAAGAACTTATGGTTGAGCACCCTGTGGAGAAAAACAGCTGCTGCTGGGGTGCAGCCTCTCAAGGGAGCAAGAACATTCCAACCAACCAAGAACAGAAATTCAGAGTGGGCAAAATAAGATATCTCAAGCAATTAATACACTTATCCCTTGAGCAGAATTACAGTCTTTAATGGCTACAAGTTGCAAGATAATAGGTCTGGACAAAAACAATCATGAAAAAGAAAACATTTACAAAAAAAACCAATGCATTGCGAAGCTCTGCAGTGTTACAGAAACAGCAGTAGCACACATAAATTGCAGAGACCAGTCAGCCTTTGAAATCTTTGCTATTTGAGTAGCTATTAATTGTGATTTGGTGCACTTTATATGTGTAATGATCTCTTTGCTACTACCCAATATAACACAGTAATTTTCCCTTACGTTTACGAAAAAATTCTTATAATTTACCAAGTATCTATAATGAGTATTTATTAATTTTAATGACAGAAACATCATATTTCCAGAGAAAGAGTTGATCCATAAATATAAAACTAAATATATTGCTGAGTACAGTAAATGAAGTAGTATTTAATTACCATCAATTGCTATAAGTAACTGTCAAGGGCTAACCACTACTACAAATCTCATGTAAAATAGAAAAATTTATGTGTTGCTGCTAAATAATTTAATTTATTAAAGTTACACTTTTGCACTCTACTTAGAAGAGAGGATCAAATATATGCAATCATTCCATTACACAATGGAAGCTAGGTAACTATGGTACCTCCAGGCTGCAGAGTCAGAATAAACAACACTGCAGCTAAAAATTATACTCTATATAAAGCTTGAAAATGTGCAGTTTCAAGCAGTACAGACTGATCAGTCTCACTGAATGTTTTATCAATGAAACTCATTGTACAGAAAGTATCATAAGATACTATTAGTCCTCACCGGTTCAACACCAGAAAGATAACAGCAAAAATAACAGTAGCAGCAGCCTCTGATTGTTTTATTTTTAGTACAAAATTTCAGCTAGAACAACAAAAGTCTGAAAGTCTTTATGAACTTTATCCTTCTCTTTCTACTGGAGTTTGGAACAGAACGCCATCAACACTGTGAACAATGTTTCCATCTACCATGTTACTAGAAATACTATGTAAACACTCAGGCGTGCCACTGACGTGAAAGGAGATGAGTCCTAACCATGAGATTTTATTTCAGAAGTTCAATTGCATACACAGTGAAAATCCCAGCAGTAAATTATTTCATCAGATACCATGTTACATTGTTATGGAAAGGCTTGTATTTGTGTGTCCTCCCAGTCAAATTGCTTTTCATGTATACATTTTGTGACGGACAGGATGAACCAGATGGGAATGAGGAGATAAAGGGAAGATTGCTCACCATATTGTAAATATTATGACACAAAAGGTATCATCTGGAATAAAGAAGAGAGTGAAAGACAAGAACCAGATGGAACTCAGTGTACGATATGTAAGATACTTCTATGTCTATGTCATTGGTTCAAAGGCAGCCACAGGACCTGTGACTCCTGAAGGTAAAAGCAATGACTTATTTTTATTTACACCATGTCTGGAATGCCTATGAATTTATCTCACATTCTGGGTTTTGTTATTGTATCCCTGTATCTCCAAGGGTTTTAGGAACTGTAGGTACCAAACTACTTTTCTTCTACAGAGAGCACTTCCAAGCCACCACTGCAAACACCAATCCTTGTTCTTATTTACATAATCTTTTAAAGACAGTCACAAATGGTTTTTTTCTAGCTATATTTCTGTTAGGGGTTTAAGAATCAACAGAGCCACAGCATCTGGCTAGATGCCAGTGCAAATTCCTTTTCCACACAGTCAAGGCAGTTTACAAAACAGAGTCTGAACTTCACCAGCCCAGAAGTCTTTCTGAGCTTGGTGACAGAATTTACGATGCATATTCAATATCCGATTCCTCAAGACACCTAAACAGGCCAAAGCAAAAAAGTTCTCTCATATATAAGTACAAGAATATATGCCTGTTTGGAGCAATTTCCAAATCAAATTATTGTTTACTAGCATGAGAGTTGGAAGGGAAAAAATCTTCCATCAGTTTAAAGACATTTTCCTAGTTTACCTATATTGAAATGGAATAGTTATTTACGCTCAAGCAAACAGATATAATTAATCACCAAGAAGTTAAATAATTTGAAAAAGATTCTTATATGTATAGCATTTAGGGAACTTAGAAAAGGAAAAATTATAATGGCGACTTTGGATGACTTGCTTTTTCTGCAGTGACAGAAATTCAGTTTTTTTAATAAAACTCATCACCTGTTATGCCTTTCTAAGGGTAATGTGTAAATGTCAAACATAATTTTCTTTAATTTCCAAGCAAAAGTCAAGGTACTGTGTGAAACAACATGTAATTACTGACTCACTTGATGTGACAATAAAAAATATCTCAACAATTTATGCTAGCTATTTATGCCAACCAGAGGACACTCTTCAGATGGGCTTTTCATCATGTTTTAGGAAAAGGAGACACAAAACACTTTGTCTTTTTTCTTGTGAGGTGCTGTAAAGCTAAACAGTACAGTCATAATTCCAGGTCCTCCCAAGTCCCTTGCACTCCACTTGAAGAGAAAGAAGAGGGAAAAGTACTAGCGTAATTTCCTGAACTTAGGCAATCACACTGTATCTTTCTGTTAACTCTCTCCTCCCCATGAATTTTCAGTCTAGAAGCCAATTTCAATTCAGATTTGTGAAGTAGAGCTCTCAAGTATTCTCCCTGTGAATTTCATGAAAATTGGAAAGTAGAAAAGAAAGGCACAAAGACTGTATTGTTAACATCAAGGAAAAGGCCACGGAATGGTTTTAGTCTTTTTCAACATCAAATAACATACCAAACAGAGCATCACAAACAGTGGTACCCGATCTGCAAAGAGTTTGTCAGGCTGGCACTCTGGTCAGTATAATTGAGGATTACATCAGGAGCTCAGCCAGTATTAGCCACAGGAGAATCCACAGCAGAGAGCAGTGTTCTGTGTTCCTTGACTGTGCCAAAATCTTCAGTGAAGTTATGCCATTTATCATCCACAAGGAGATACATATCCAAGATGTGCTCTTGCTCGCAGTGTTCCTTGCTGTAGAGCCTCTAGCATCTTATAAAGCAGCAACGCACACTGAAGCTCTTTGTCCACAGGATATTCATAACTCCTCTCTCTCATTTTTACAATTCTCTCCTCCATTCTTCCAAGTGGAATATCAAATATTTAATAATGCATAAGCTACTCTTCCACTCATAGTACACTTGAGTTAAATTTGTCCTTAAGCTCAAGGAAAGAAAGCCACAAGAAACTTCACCAATTATGGTTGTTTCTTAGGGAAGATGTTTTCAGAGACTTGAAATTACTCAAATCCTTATATATGAAATGATTTATAACATCCTAACTTTTATAATCATTGAAATGCTATACTGAGAAATCAGAAATACAACTTTTGTCTGCCTTGTTTGGTTTTTTTGCAATTTTTTTTCAAAGGCTGTGGTAACCAGTCCAAGTTCTTCACAGCACCTGCTTTCTTCACAGCTGCCCGATGAGATAAAGGGCTCTTTTGACATCATATAGCAAGTGTTCTGCCAATTGATATTTTTCTATATATTTTAGACAGGGGTATCAGTTTTGCTTATTATGATTTCTGACCTCAAACACATTTGTCCTACCATATTTCTTGTTAGTGACATGATGAGTGGCAGAATGTGTCCATCCTCTGTCATGGCCCTCTGAACAAGGCCTGTGTAGGGTGGATTTTTTTTCTTAAAAAAATCTAATTTTTATGTCAAATTAAGATTCCAAAATTTTGAGGAACTGCAGTTTTCATCCTAAAAATAAGCCTGCAAAACAATCTACCCAGTTTATGGGACACTGTCTATTAACCCTATTAATTATATTTATCTTTTTATATAGGATGCAATATAGCCTGTAATATATAGGAGATATATATAAATAGGCTATAATATATCTATTAATATACAGACTGATTTTTTTCTTACCTTTTTGTTTTTGTTTTTCTTTAAATAAGCACACCATGACAACAATCAAATCACTCAGTTTCTCAGGGGAGAAATCAGGTCCATGCGTTCCTATATGGGTTTCATAGAACACATTATTCATACAACAATAATCTAATTAACAGTGTGAGAATTCTAAGAGATTTAATAGTATTTCAGCTGTGTTGACTATAGAGTCATGCTGCTTAAGAAATGCAACCTCATTTTTTCAATTATTTGTTATGAAATTGATGCATTTCCTATCTAGGTATGGTGAACACTAATTCTCTTGCCAAGCTAACTTCTGATAGATGTGACAGTTCAAGCAAAACATTCTGAAGCTCTGCCAAACCCTGAACTGCAGAGAATGTAACTTTATGCTTAGAAGAATTCCATTAGCTTTTGTCTGCCTTGTTTATGGTTTTTTTCACATTTTTTGTTCAGCAGCTACTAATAGCAAAAATTGGAAAATAAATCAGGAAAGACTACTCTTTGAAAATGTTTGACCTGACTTAGAGCTGGAAAGCACTTAGAACTTTCCAAAAATCCTGAAATTTCCCCAGAAGTGTTGGTTTTATACAGAAAAGGTAAATAAATATAATTCAAAATTGGATTTCTGCCTAACTTCAATTACCATTGGAAAAACGCATAGCCTTGCACAACAATTAAGGGCAGAAGAGAACTTTAAACTATTAGGTGAAGTACATATCCTGAAGCAGCTGCAAATTTACTTGTCTATTACAAGTCACATCTGTCCATCATAAGAGGAAAATATTTGCCAAACATGACTTCTATTGTCCCTTTTACAATACATACAGATAAAATTGACAGGGTAGTGACCTAAACCTAGCTTAATATTTTTCATTTCTTTCTGGAAAACTGAAATCAAGAGAATTATTAATATTCACTATACTGTAAAGTTAGTGGTTGTGGAACAAGAGATTTGGAATTGGGATTAAAAATTTACTAAATAAAAAAGTAAGAAAGATAGATTGATGGCAATTGCAAATTCTGTTGTTAGGTAACATATGTCCCGAGGGTATTTTTGTGAAACTCCACCACAGTGCTATGTAGTAACTTGTAGAGTTTCTGTTGCCTCCAAGCCAAAGGACTCGATATTTTAGCACAATCACAGAAGTTGACACATTAAGTCAAAACACTCACAGCCTCAGTTCCCAAAAGAAAATTCTCCCATTTCCTTGTGCTGGTAGAAGACATTGATTAGTAAATCCCTGTACAAATCCTAACCAGGCAATAGCACATGGCTGGGTTTCACAGCGCATATCTCCTACACTATTGTAAAAACTAAATGGATTTTAAATCAAAAAAGGTTTGTCTTCAATCTTGTGCTGATAATCCACTACTGAAAGTAAATCCTAGCGTTCTGTGCCTTTGCTGTGAAAATACTTGGGATGAAAAAGTTTTTGTGTAAGAAGTGTTTCATACATGCAAGGAATATAATGTTTATATCATAGAATGTTTTGGGCTGAAAGGGACCTTAAGAATCATCTGGTTTCAACCTCTCCACTGCGGGAAGAGATACCTTCCACTAGACCAGGTTACTCAGAGTTCCATTCAACCTGGTCATAAACACTTGCAGGGACAGATCACCCACAACTACTCTGGACAACCTGTTTCAGTGCCTCACAACCCTCACAGTTAAGACTTTCTTCCCAATACTTAATACATCTTCCACCAAAATATTTTCCTTTAAGTTACGGCACTGGATAGTCTACTCCTATACTAGGTATGCCAGCACCAAGGACCGGGATGAAATGCAGCAAGTTCCTGCAATGTGTGTCATGACACATTATCAATACAACCCCCACCTTTCCTACCAGCTAATGGCAGTCACCTCTCATAAGCAAAGGCCCAAGAACATCTTCCATTCTCCTTGGTCTGAGGAGGTCTTAGCTATGATTTGTAAACAGCCCAGAACTGAGAAAATTTTCATAGAAATTCAGGATATACCTCTGTAGCATAATGAATCAAGGCAAGCTCTTCGTTTGACCTATGATTTGACCCACTTATGTAATAGAATTTAAGTGATGTGGGGCAGATGTGCCTTAGACTGCTCTGGAATGCAACAAAGGCCCTCTGCATGGTGGCTCCTGTTATATACTCCCCAAGAAGAGCAGTGGGACCAGACCAGGCAAAGAAAGTGTGTAGACTCCAGCACAAATGTGGTCATTTTTTGCCCAGGGCGTTCAGATGGAATGTCTGGCATGTCAAAAGAATAGACACACTGGCACATCTTGATGAGGGTTGTGTGACCGGGGTCAAACAGCTGTCTATAGAGTAACTAGAATCACAAATGTAAGATATAGATCCCCCTGTTCTGAACCAGACTCTTCAGAGGCCTATCTCCTTCCATGCCCGAAAACCAAAAGATATGAATCTTCAGAGTTTGAAGCCTTATGTTACAGAAAGATCAACACACTTCTCAAGTTTGTGGATGACATCCTCTTCCTTTTCCCTAAGAGAGCTCCTATCATGATACTCAGAATTCATACCCAGCAGGGTACAAGTACTCTATGAAGGCCTTTGCTAATTTTGTTTTCTATTTCTTCTGCCTCTATTTCCTGATGTTTGCAAATCATATTCTATGCTGACAATGTCTCTGAAGTTTACACAGCTATACAGAATTATACAACAATTACATATATAAAAAAGTCCAAGTTTAAAAATGACAAGTTTATCAGTTCTGAGTTGTGAACCATGAGTAACCCTCTGTGTCAAGAACAAGAATGTCTTTGTCTATGTGTCTATCTTTACATACACACACAAACTTGACAGATTTCAATTTTATAAACTGAAAACAATTGGGTTTTGACTCATCAAAAGAATTCACATTGAAACATGTTGAAGTGCCCAGATCCATTGACAACGGGGTGCATCTGCCTTGTAAACTGACTGTACTAATGCACTCAGTGTTAATTTGTTTCCATGATACAAGGAAGACAAGTAGACACATAGGAGGACCTGGATGGTGCAGAATTTCCTACAAAGAATGTAGATTAATTATTTATTATACAGTGGGATCTTGAAATCAACATATAAAATAGGGATGATTAATCAAGCTAGGAGATCATTGGTCTACACTTTCAGACATACACCAGGCAAGGCTACAGTGTCAAATAGAACTTAGGACACATGAAATCCATATATCAGAACAGCTGTCATAGCTTTATGAAATCTTTTTAAAAATTATACTAGCAAGTTTGTTTCTACATCGTCTGCAGACGAAGAAGAAACACAAAATCCTTGAATAATTCTTCCAATGTGTTTCCACAGAGTTAATGATTCTCTCAAGTATCAAAAAGAGTTTCAAAATTATCCTGCACAGGGAAAAAATGGAAAATTATGCGCAAAATAGATTTTAATCACTCAGACTCAAGAATTTTCATGCAATTTAAAAAAGCAGCTTGACATACTTATGGGTATGTTGAGCAAATATGTATGGGCTTTTCCCAGTCTAATCTGCCACAAAATTAAAATAAGCAAATTTTTTAGGGGAATAGTAACACAAGATTTTTATTTGGCCGGTCTACTCTGTTTGACACTACAATCAAGTATTGACTGGAAAAATATCATATTTTGCAAAGCTGATATTTACTGAGTTAATTTCTGATGAATACATTTGACATGATCAGAACTATGTAACATAGTCCTTGGTGAAAAACTTTTAAGTTTTGGCATCTTCAAAAAAACAAATCTCAACACATTTTCTTTCACTGTCCTAGCCTTCTTTTCTTCCCCAAGTACTCTGATTATTGGAACGCATTTCCCAGGTAATAGTTTATGCAGACAGAAATTAATTTGAGTTTTCAAAACCTGTGATCCATAATGATATAAAGGAATTAATTCCATTCCAAAATAAAAAGATTTCAAGGAGAGTCTGAAAGGAAAAACCACAAAAAGTGATGTAAAACTTCTCCACAGTTTCAAAAATAGAATATGGCTCTTGTATTTTATAGTCTGCAGATAGCTTTTATGCCTTATTATTAAGTTACCTTAAATTCACTTTTTAGCAATTGTAGCAGTGCTGTAATTTACTGACTTGCCATGCTTAACATTTTCACAAATTGCAGGTGCTCATTACAGCCCAGTGGTTTTGGAATGGGTTTTTGGAATAAAGGTCAGCATCTTAAAGTTGACCTTTAATGTCCTGGTCAGCAGGAAGCCCTTGACCTAGGAATGAATTTAACATCTACCTAACTTTATTCCCCATGTGTGCTCTGGATTTGAAGGTAGATAAATACTGCACCAAAAAATGCACTTTTGAAGGATTTTAACACATTCCTAGATCTCCTGGCTTACAAAAATACCAGTCTAAGTAACTGCGTATGGAAAGACATCTGAAGCACATTTTACAGAGAAAAGGCTTGTGTATTTTGTAAAAGTGTTTCATTTTTAATGAGCTATTCACTTTCTGTACTCATTTTATTTAATAGCTTAACCTCCTAACTCTCTCTTCTCTATGGTAGAGAATTACTTTCCAGAAATAATAAGGAATTTTAAGCATCATCATGTTGCTGGTATTGTCACTTGAAAATGTGGGTTGTCATCACCTCATCGCCCCATCCTGGTCTGCTCATTAGTGACACTCTGTATGGAAAACCTCTAAAGATCATTACCACTGTAGTCTAAAGCCAATGTGCCAACATAATGAAAAACAATTCAGCAGTTCCCTATGCTCTGTTAGTTGTGTTTGTCATAAATGAGTTGTGGAGATTTGGAGTGAATGATCCATATCATATTGAACCGTCCTTTTTATCGCTGACAATTGGAGGTGACTGAAAAGCTGGGTCAGTGTCAGACTGTATCTAATTGGAAACCTTTTCTCATTAACGCTTGATGTTGACTTGTATTAGTTGATGAAATTAGAACCACAGTGGAATGGATTTTATTACACAGAATGAGCTGGTTGAGCTCTCTTCCATTTCAATGTTTTTTTAACCCCACCCCAGGCTGCTAAGAAAGGAATCCAGAAGCACGGGAGTTGTGAGTGATAAAGGATTAAGAGGAAATTGAGTAAAAATGTCAGTGCTTCTCAGGAAATTGAAACCATGTGCATATTTGTGCCACATTTGTTTCAGCAAAACTTTTCTGTAAAAACTTCCTTATTGATCATCTGAGGTTTTTTCATTTCAATCAGGAGTGGAACAGAAATGCTTCCCAGGTAAAAGAAAAACAGTAAATTTCGGAGGGAGAGGAGGAAATAAGTGCTTGTTTTCTGAAAAGAAGACATGAGGAGATTTTTTTTTTTTTTTTACAGCTTAGACAGTCAGTTTTGCAATAAGAAAAACATAATTCGTTCTTCAAAAATGGCACCAACCCTGAATAATCCACTTTCCTGTTTATCAGCTGCTGATTAAAGGACACCAAGACAAATTCATTGCAGCAAGAAAGTAAAATATAACAGCATAAACCTACAGAAAATACACGACTCATGATATAAAGACAGAAAACATACAGTGTGCTATAGATACAATTTTTCACAGATGTTTGATGAATTTAAATAAAAAAGAAATAGTATCTACAAATTCCTTTTAGAAGCAAATTATTTCAACTAAATTAATCATAGGACAGTCTGATACAGGATCATGATGCCTATAGACTGTCAGATTGAGATAAATTCTGTCATTACAGAAATTCAGTCCTACAAGATAGGTGGCAAGAGATACTATCACAAAAAACTCTGTTTAATGATCTTGTCCTAAAATCCACAGCTTCTCTCAAATATAGCCTTTTTTCATCAGAAATTCATTAAAATTGAACACATAAGAGATATCTTGCTGTCATCTCCTTAGGCATATCTCTCAAGTCCAAAAGTCACAGCTAATTGTGGACAGGAATCTCAGAAAATACTGGAACAGGAAACCTTGAGATCAGCTCTAAAAAGAGCAAGAGGTTTCTTCCCAAGCCACTTGCATGAATCTCTCACAAGTTTTTGACTTCCATCCAACTCATGATTCATGACTTTTTGCCTCAGAATTTTTTGGGAAAAAAAAAAAGTAAGTTGATCCAAAGCTCAAAGGCATGCTAAACCCACCATGCAAATAGTTTAAGGTCCATGATCTCAAAACTTCTGCTTCTGAACAACCAGATAACCTGGTTTCAACTCTCAAAAATTCCTCAGTCTCATTCCAAGAGCTGGTTTGTCAATGCCCCCTCCTTTTGAGTTTAGTCAGAGATTGACCCCAAACTCATTAGATTTGTAGCTATTGTAATTTGTAATCACAGGTATCCTGTTGTAGTCACAGATGCTGTATTATAAGAAGATAAAGAAAATTGACAGTGTAAATTGAGAAGGAAACAAATAAGTTAAATATAGCAAAATATCAAATGTACTTTTAATAACATCTTTGTAACAGATTATCTTATATGTTGTTGAAATGTGTCGCACGTTAGTTTTTTAAAAGTTAAGCTTACAAGGCGAAGAGGAGGGACAGACACTGATCTCTTCTCTGTGGTGACCAGTGACAGAATGTGAGGGAATGGCCTGAAGGTGTGTCAGGGGAGATTTAGGTTGGATATCAGGAAAAGGTTCTTCACCCAGAGCGTGGGTGGGCACTGGAATGGGCTCCCCAGAGAAAAGGTCCCAGCAACAGCGTGAGAGAGTTCAATAAGTGTTTGGACAACACTCAGACACAGATTCTTGCGGTGCCCTGGGAAGGGCCAGGAGCTTCATTTGATGATCCTTGTGTTTCCTTCTAACGCAGAATATTCTGTGATTTATTGTTTTGGATTTTAGAATGAAACATAACTTGTTTGGGTTATTGGACAAAAGTAATATGCATTTTTCATCTGTCTCAACTAAGAAGAAAACACAGAACTTGCCTACTATTCAGAGAAACCCACATTATAAACCAAGAAAATTATCTCTTGTACTGAAATGACAGTCTCCTAGGTTGTGTTTAGCTACCAGTGGACCAGAATCCTTTACACTTATCTTCAGTCAAATTTACTTTGATTCACATAATGCAATGCTTTCAACTCTCATTTCCTACTCATGTATCATGAGTAGTTGCTCACTAGTTGCAACACTGGTTGCTACTTGCTTCTAATTCTGTTACTGCTGGGCTTAAATGGTTCTTCAAATTTTGATTTCCTGAAATTTTTCTCTGAATATGAAAGCTTAGAGAGGACATTTTTGGCTCAACATCAAAAGGCAGAATAAAAAATCATACTGCTTTAATCTTTTCACCACACAGCCAGCATCTGAATAGTGAGGAGCATATTGCAATATCAAGGTGGTGCTTGGAAATAAACTTTGTTACAGAGAAGTTGTTCTAAACATCTCAGCATCCACAAGGTATTTTTAAGGAGTGTGGTTGCATTTAAATTCAATTATATACAATAAGGAAAGAAAGAGAAAATAAGAAGAAAATGAAAATAAAATAATATGAATTTGTGATGGAAAGACTTGAGATCTCCCTAAGTACGTAAAAGTGAACAATTGGCACCAAAGTAGGAAAGATAATTGGGCTTTTTTTGATTACAAAATAAGGAGAAATCCTAAGGAGAAACCCTGGCTTTACTAAGAAAACCAGGGTTTTATATAGGTTTTTTTTTAAAAAGTATTGTTTTGGAAAATGCAAGTATAGAAAAATCTGTTTTGATTCTTTATGCCTTTCAAACAATTCCAAACTTCATTTGGATATGACTGTATGTGATGTTTACACACACACGTTCAACACACTTGGCTTACTCAATCCATTAATAATCTTGCCCTGCTTTACTACCATAACATTTATGAACCTTAATTATTAAGAAAACATCAGACAATGACATCCAAACATGGGCAGTTACTGGTTAAAATCACATGGCTTCCTTCCCAAACTGTCTTTCAATAACTCTCCTTCTGAGGTTTCAAATAAGTTTGAAGAAGAGCTGCAGACATTTTGTTGGCACCAGACTTGAAACTCATAATGGGCACATTATTTGGCCACATTATAAAATAGCATCATCCATCTAACAAATGAAAAAAATTTAATGGGTGCACTCTTAATTATAATAATTTGGAAGAGAAAGACATCAGCTGAAAGTGGTGTGAGAAGGTCATTCAATGAGATTTGTGACTTTGGAGTCCCTTTTCAAGTTACAGTAGGTAATTGGATTCAATGATCTTAAAGGTCTTTTACAGCTTAAATGATTATATAATTATATGATGCTAATTCCTACCTCGAGTTCCTGTTTTTCTTGGAGTTTATGATAAATTTTCCTTTTTTCTGGCATGTAGGCAAAAGCAAAACATGGCTATTTGATGCTTTGGTTGTGTTTTGATTTTTTTTATTGGCACAATAGTTTCTAATATTGTTTACAAGTAAACCAAATTTCTGTCACTAAAGGTCAGTGAAAAGGAGAGATACACAGACCCGTGCCCTATCAATGGATATTTGCCCTCAACCAAGATGGAAAACAGAAAGGACATGAAGAAAGAACAGAAACTGAAATAACTCTTTCCAATCTCACAATAGCTGTGAGTCAGAAAAGTACTTCACATGCAAATCTTCTAAGCTGTTGCATTCATAACTCACTCTATTGCACAGGTTCCAGTAAATTCACAATAAAGTATGTATTGAACGAACATACTGTTGTTTTTAGCACAGGCTACACCATTCACAAGCTTTTATTCAATTCTCTTCGGAGGTAATTCCTACTTCCTTTTCTTAGAAAAAAATTGGTGCCTTATTCCCAAGGACCAGGGACCACTAGCGCCTGTGGTGAGACCTGTTCTCTCCTTCCCCTCTGGAAGACCTATAAGTGGCAAGGCAGGTAACGGCAAGAGCACATGCCATAGACTTAACCCACCTGTGTCACACAAGCAGATGTCATGGATAAAAGGCATAAGTGCCTGAGTGGTGGCATACACACCACTTTCTTGATTCACTAAGTTACTTCCACCTCAGGCATGTTCAGGAGGCCAGACTTTTGGAAAAGAGAAATAAATGCTGCAATTACTAGAAACTTTTTAATATCATAGCTATTGACACTCACTTTTAATAACATAACTTTTGTTAAAGGCTAAATATAAATCCCATTTTAGCCAGGGGGTCTGACTGGCTGTTGGCTGTTTGAGAAACAAGATAAATGAATACTCCGTGTCAGCAAAGACAGCAGTCCATTATTACAAGTCCATATGTGTGACCCTCAACCAATCTGTCTGTAGGAAAAAGAAGGCTTTTGACACTCAGAAACACCAAAGCTAAATGGCATGCAATGGATATGAGATCAAAACTTAATGACACATGATTATGACTGAGAAACAATTTGCTTAATGCAAATAAGTCACTATTCAAAAATTAGAGATTACACTAATAGCTTCAGCTTCAAGTGTATTGATAACACACTAAAAACAATTTACAATTTTACTTATTTCTTTCTTATCTTATCTAGACCATCTTATTGACAAGTCTGACTTGGTCTGAAATGGTTACAGTGTCTGATGGCTAACTTCAGAAAAACATCCTAATCACGTTCCCATATTAAAAATTTTTAAATAGAGACATTTCCTTTTCCTCATCTCTTTCTTCTAATTTCATTTTTAGTTGAAATGTTTCTTGTACAAACATATGCTGTTGAAATGATATGTTGCAATGGAGTGCAGCTTTCTGGTATTTTATTCAGAAATATGTATTATACACTAATCTGAATGCCTTAATTTTGCAGGAAACAGAACACTATCTGTATGGCCCTTCTGTGGCACATAAAGATGCAGCTGCTATAGATCACAGAAATGGTGACATTACTGAAGGGAGAGAGAGCTGCATGTAGCATTTTTCCTGACCTCTTTGCAAAAGAGTCAAGTCTAGAGTTTAATGAAATGAAATCTCTTTCAAGGGAATCCGAATGAGACTGCCTCTACAGCACTGTTCTGGGGAAATTATTTCAGCTGGCCTCTGAGAAGATTTACACCTAGGTCTTCAGTGTCAGAAGTTAAGGCAGGCTGCATTCACTACCTGGAGACCTTCTTATCACTTCTTATCCTAAAGCCAGAAGCTGCCTCTGAAATTGCTTGAAGTGAAAATGTTTTAGGTACAGAAAAGATATAAACAAATTAATAAGAACCACCCAAGATCACTATAACTTTCATATCAAAAAGTATTAGCCTACCTAGAAATTTCCTGACTATATCAGGGAAAGAGATTAAAGTTGTTTTTCACTCAAAAAAAGGTCAAAGGATACAGTAAGTTATTTTCTTCTCATTAATAGTAACAGTTACTGTCCATGTTACAACAGTTCTTATACTAGGCACAATATTTAGTCAGAAAACCGTTTTTCCTGTAGTAAACTGAGTAAACTAACATTTGAAATTTTTATAATACAATTTTCTTTATTAATTTGGATATTTTTTCTTCAAACTACTAACTCCATCAATATGAGAACAAATTTCAGTAAAGAATTTGGTTATTGCTTGACATAATTTACTGCAAAAATTATACTCAAGTAAATTCCTTTATTATTCAAGCAACTGAATTATCAAAATAGTTTTATATTAATAAGTTACTACCCTCTCATCAAGATAAAGCAACTGGTGTTCTTTTCAGATCTTAGCAAATACTAATAATATACTTAAATAAATGTTTTGATGTATGTCCCAATTTACTTAATATTAAAGAACTGCAATATCACACAGCTGTGTGAACATTTATTTGATTAGCTGATCTTTAAAATCACACATTTTTTAAACAGTTTGATTGAAGCTGGGAAAAGATAGTGTTTTGGGTATTCAAATATCTAAATACAATGATTTAAAAGGAAATTACCAAATCCCCTGATTTCTAATGGACAGAAACACCTATTCTTCTGCAGTACTGTATATGGTCTGAATTACTCACCACAGATTACAGGGAGAAAGGTCAACCATTATGCAAAATAAATGATGGGTTTAGAACAATCACTATATCCAGCTGTTACAAAGTAAGCAGACTCTGTGAGCCTGCCTGCCAGGTGCAGGCCTCTTTTCCCTGTGGGGGTGATCATAATTTCAGAAAATGATGCAGTAAACAATATTACAAGATACCCAGGGAAAATACCTAGCAGTATGCTTGGAAACCTAAAGACCTTCTATATAGATACAGGAAAAAATATTTTGGCTGATCAGTTTTATTAAAAAAATAATTCTTTTTATGAAATATAAAGGAATACTGTAGGAATACTATAAAATTATATTTTTAAAAAATTACCTAAAAAATTCCAGGGTTCCTCTTTGTTGGATGAATCACATTCTGCCACATTTACATCCAATACTCAATGTCCTGCATTCTTGTCACTGTAAAAAGTCATCTAGTTATAAGTGCAAGTATTGAGAGAATTAAATGCGAAGTACCATCCCATTAGAAATGCTATTACCCTCTTTGATGGGAAAAAGTGGGTATTTTGTGACTTACGTGTTCAAAATTTCTTTGCATTTTGAAGGAACAGCCTCGCAGAGAGCCCTTCATACTCATCTGCTGCTTTTAAAATTTGCCTAGAAGCTTCATCGAACACTTTTGAATAAAAACATATCCAAAGCAAAGTGGTTCAATTATGAATTCATGTAAATAGAAGGTTTTACTAAGATTATTGGTTCTACGTGCAATACAGTGAATCCTAAAATTTGGACCCCCTCTCTCTACTAACAAATTACTTCCTTAATAATCATTCCCTCCTTTATTTTTATTTTTATTTTCTTTTTTTTTACCTTTTGTACTCAGAAAAAAAATGAGGAAGCGCAGTCAGAGCCTAACATATGGCACATGGACTTCTGCCAGTGATTCTCCTTTCTAATTTGAAATATCCTTCCTGCTGTTTAAATCTTTGGTCAGCCTTAAGAGTACTCAGCAGTCCTCAGGAATCAGCTGTAGTGCTTTAGGAAATGATTCCTAAAGTACTGTTAAAATCAGTGCAGAAATTCACGAGCTACGTTTTCTTTTATTTGCTTATTGATGTCAAGGATCTATAACCAGGAACTACAAAAGAATTAAGCATCCTAAGGCCCTCCTTGACCAGGAATATTACTTGAAGAATATGACTATACAGTTCAAGATGCACAGAAATGTAACAGCAGGTTTGCAAGCAGGGCTTGTCTCTTTCTGCATCTGCCAAGCATTACTCAAAATGGGAGGTGAATCTATAGCAGAGGAGAAAATTATTAGAAAATATTTTCCCGATGTTTCATGGCCTGTCCTATCACTGGCTGCAGGGTGAACAGTGAACAAAAGATCTGTGGAAAGCCAGACCCATGTATCTAATGTGCCTGGAAAAACCACATTCTCTAGAATTATAAGACCAAACTTTTGTAGCACAAAAGGAAGAAGCCTTATCAAGGATGAAATACTGGATACCATTTTATTATCATACTAAAATAATGTTTTAAAAAAGAAAAAATAAAAGGAAAAAAAAAAAAAGGGGGAAAAAAGAAAAGAAAAGAAAGAGGTGGGAAAAGCACAGGCTTAGGCAAAGATTTAAGGTTGGATCAACATCTAGATACATAGATAAGTAAAGTAAACCTCTAAGCAGAAAGTTACCCAAAACTGTGAACGCAACATTTAAGCAGTCAATAAGTAGTCAGTGTTCTTACTAGGTTTGGTTGCAAGCCCAAGCAAGCTTCTGATGTTGTGTGAACCTACAGTGCCAGCACTGGCAACAGACCACCCTGATCGTATACTATCAGTCAGTTTGCCCTGTCTCAGCCCAGGTTGGTGAGACCCAGTACTGCAGAAAATCACAGGGGTGGATTTAGAGGCTCTGAGGAAGTGCATGATTGTACTGAGTAATGAGAGTTGCATGGTTTCTTTGTTTGCTTGGTATCTTTATCCAATGTTTATGGACAAAATCACTCTCACATTCACTGAAAGTAGTGCTTTATAGCATTCCCATGAACCAGGAGGAAAAGCAGGCTCAGCATTTTCCTGAGGGGAAGACTCCTCAAGGGTAACCCTGACTTCTTCCCCTTTTAAGCTCAAGTACAATATCACAATCCCTAGAAGTATAATGGAGGACCAAAAAGAAAAGTTCTCAGATGATATTTTGGCAGTGTGACTTTCCCCTGGCCTTGGAATGATGAGAACAAGCTTAAATGCAGCCAGGTCTATTTTTCCCCTAGCCAGGAAAAAAAGGTCTCAGAGCTAAAATGTCACATTTCTTCTTATTTTCAATTTTCAGATTGTAGTCAAAAGTTGAGGCTGACATTTTGTCTTTAACTCTGATAGTTGCAAGAAAACAAAGGAAAAGCACAAAAATGTGAGGAACAAAGGACAAAGTATCCCTCAGATTTGCTTCCAGTTTCTGGATTTTGGTCACTCATGATTTTTACTGGGCCTTGTGCCACACAAATCCTTTGGAGTATGCATTGACCATGCTGGCTGTAACCAGCCTTTTCTATAGTGCCACCAGGGTAGAGGAGCACTGTGGGTTCCTGGCCTTTGACCATATGCACAGATGCTTCTAGTTGCTGTGTCAGCTTCTTCTGCCATCAAAGCTAATATTTTTTCTTATCAGAAAGCACTAAAATTCCCCTCTAACTCTCCCCAGGCTATATACTGAGTGTTTTGTTAAGTTAAATTAAATTAAATGCACCTTAGACGTTGTGATTATCATGATTTTCCCCATCAGTGTTAGAGTACTACACATGAACATCCACATTATTAAAATAATAATAATTTTTCTCCCTGAAATAAACAAATGCATGGTAACATTTCATAAAGACCTGACTTTTTGCCGTAGACAACTTTACCAGGACCAACTTTTTCATAAGCTATTGCAGTGTTGATTAGCATAGGTATTACTTGCCTTCTGCATTCCAGAGTTGTTTGAATCTTGCTCCAGTCTTCTTGAGTGTTGTCATTTCTGTCAGTGAGAATGAAAGAGAGAGTTAACTCATGAATTCAATCCTCTGGTGAAAGAACAGTGGCAAGTAACTCACTCACACTGATAATCCTGTAAGTACAAACAATTTATCAAGGGTCAAAGGCATTATTCTTTGATCTTAACAGTCTTCACTCTGAAACCAAGATGAGATGTTGTGGCAACTATTCCTGTTGCTAACTTACATCTTTTTGGGGTACAGAATTTGAACAAGTCAAGAAGTTACAATAGAAGAAATTGTTCAAAAATACAGATGGAAAACTGTATATCATATATGCAATCATATGTGTTATCTCATATATGATTATCCTGAAGGAAATAATTTTTTAACAGTCTAGTGAAAGGCTTCCCTGCTCAAGGCAGGGGGTTGGAATTAGATGGTCTTTAAGTTCCTTCCAAACCAAACCATTCCATGATTCTTTTGTAAAAGACATTCTTCTGTCCATTAGACACTATTTTGACCAGCTGCTGTTAGAGGATGAGTGGAAAACCATGTTATGTTAACATTAAAATTTTCCAATACCGCTTTTCATTGTTTGAAACATTTCTCACTGAAAATATGAGGACTTTAACTTAGCACGAAGAAGAAGAAAGAAGAAGACGGAAGTTAAGTTCTGATAAATCAAAATACCAGAGAATATTAATAAGACAATAAACAAACAGATACAGTGCTGGCATATTTGCTCATTACTAAGCACTGGCACTTCACAAAAATTACTTACTGTTACTTGTAGTGCATGACCCCACCATTTTCCCCCGCTTTCTCCCTGCCTCAGTGGAACACATAACATATGATTCTTCCTCTTTTTCTTCTCTCTTTTGTTTTCTCTTCTTCTGAAAGCAGGTTTCCACATAAGGATTGCATTTGAATCTGACTGTGCAACTTTATAGGAACACAGAGCACAGAAACGTATGTAATAAATGTGATGTATAGCACAAGGCAATCTTCTATCATTTATTTGCCATCGTGATTTGTTAGGGAAAAACAGGAGAATATAAAGAAGAAATGGAAAAGTGTTGTCAAGGTCACCAATATTTCTCTGGTGCAGGATTTCCCCAGGTGAAATTATTTTAATTTACAAATTTGCAAAGATAAAAAAGGCCCTGCTGTGAAAACCACAATATTCACTGTAGCATGTGGTGTTGATGAGCTCCACCAGATGATAACGCAAATTGAAATCTCACATTTCTAAGACCTTTCATTAGTGGGGGGAGAAAATCATGTGAAGAGTTATAATATAGTTAATGGTATTGCAGGGTTGATCTCACTAATTTTACAATTCTGTTGCGTGCATAGGTTATCATACTAATTAGCTTCATCTGGAATATTAGTCATCTTAATAGAGGGCTTTCATGTTCCCTTTTACTTCAGTTCTAAAGCTTGCAGTTGGATGGTTTCAGACTGCAATAAAATTCACAAGTCTCACAAAAGAGATCAAAATTGGATTACAGGAATTCAAACAAACCACTGTGCTGTAGACATGCTGCCAAAGGGAAAACAGCAGAAGAGAACTATCCAGTAGTTATCAGATTCAAGTATATGAGAGGTACACCCCAAAAATCAGAAGAAAATCTGGAAGGTGCCATATACTGCTTTCCATATTTTTTGTCGAGTTCTGTGGTTTTGTGGTTTTGGGATTTTTTGGTAATCTCAGATTCATCCTGCAGACTGCTGTGACAGCCAATATGTCTAAAGACTCAACCAGATTTAAACTAAAGAGTTAAATTTTAAGCAAGTCATGCCACCAACAGTGAGTGGCTCTGAGACAAGGCAAGCACTGATCTAGTTCTTCTCCTTAGTATTAAGGTTTGCATTTAGCATCTACTCAACAATGAAAAACTTGAAATAAATTCTACCAAAAAAAAAGGGGGAGGAGGGGGAGGGGGGCGGAGGGCATGGGGGGTGGAGGGGGAAGATGCCTTTCAGGGTTTTTTTAAATTGCTTAATTACTTTGCTCCTTTTTTGTGATGTTCCCAAGAGTATTATAGCAAATATGCAAAGGCAACAAGTCATTCAAAGAAATCTCACCACGTTGAGAAAAAAATTTTAGAACATAGACAGTTTTTATAATTGAAAATTAAATCAAAAATTATGAATGGAAATCTTACCATATGTTTGAGTTCATTTAGAAGAAAGCAATCTTGAGTAATTACATTGACCCATTTGCAAATTTTCTCATTCCAAATTACAACAAATGACCATTCTCGAGAGGACCTATACTTCTTCTCTAAGCATCCTGTCACAACTAGAGAACCCTTTCTTTATTACACTTTTTATTTGCTTTTAGCCCAAAGCTTAAAAACTCCAAACCAAAAAGGCAACATTAAATGAAAAAGTGATCATAAGTGATGTTGTTAAAATTGCATAGACTTTACTTATAGGAAGAATAGTTTAAAAAGAATGCAACATTCTCTACACTAATAGACAAGGTATGTGGTAGTTTTCGATAAAATCTTTAATGCTATAGAGAACTGTCTTTCATTTTGATGGCTGCATGTTTCATGGGCTCCAAATAGTTTAGAATGCCCTCAGCTTCAAGGCAACCTACTTGCTGATCTATATTCTTTATTGAAAAACAGGTTTGAAGGAAAATTTTATTTATTGGGCAATCAGAAACAAACAGAAGCAGAGTTCTGAGTAAATTGTTACTACTTAAGCAGAAGTTTAGAGTAGATTTGGAACTTTTTCCCCTATTCCTACTGCTTTGCTAAGGCCACCATGAAATATCATGTTTGCAATCTTAACATGATAAAACATCATTATGTTGAGGGCAAAGAATCTCCAAGCTGCTCTATCCTGAATTATTTTTCTTAATGGAGATAACCTCTCACAATTATTTTTCCAGGACAGGAAATGGTGATTTTCCAAATCTGTGTGGTTTGGTTTTGTATTTTCTTCAGAAAAGGTGATGACTTTAGGATCAATTTAACTATTCCAGAAGTGGAGTAATTTATATGAGCAAAAAGACAATGCTTTACGTACTTATTATTGATATCACTAATATTATTTGCGGCTTTTAAATGGCTTAAGGAAACTCAGACAGTAACTTTCTGCAGGTTCATGGCAGATTTTGTTTTCAGTGTCCCTTTTAGTGTTCCTGTCCCAATAGAAAGATAAACAATTTTTCAACTAGAAATAAGGGTTTCACAGAAAAACACAGAAAGAAAAAAAAGTCTCTGGCATATCCTAGTGATCAGTGTCCCAGAGCTTAAAGTGAAAAATGCTAAAAAAAATATTTTCATCTATGGCTCTGTGAAAAAAAAAAAAAAAGGATGAGACAAGGGAAAAATCATAAATATTTGTTTGGATCTTGAGAGTATTAAAATCTCTTAAAAGGACAGAAAACAGCCAGTCATTTGAAAAAAATTTCTTCTGGTTGAACCTATGGTATTCTTTATTTGTATAATGTTATACATGGGTAAAAGATTCAAAAGTAGTACTTAGTTTGGTTTGCCATTGAAGGTTTGTAACTGAGCATACATTCTACATTTGGAGTTCTGGTGCAGTCAGTAGGAAACTATCTCACTTAAGTCATAGGAATCATTGCATTAAAGCAAAGACCTGCTGGTGTGTTTTGTATTGGAAACAGCTGTTCTCATCATTATTGGAAGCTCTCCATAAAAATTGTGTCTGAAGAACACAAAGGTATTTAGTTATGCTACTACAAGAAGGTGTTTTAAGCTTCTTACAGACCTGGAATAAACTTAATACTGCATAGTATGTTATTTGATCATTTGTTTATGCTGCATGTTGAGGAATTATTCCTAAGAAAAGCCCCAAATGATTTAAAATGTTGTCTGTCAGAAGTTAACTGTTTTATTCTGAACACACTGGAATGTGTTCAGGGATGTTAAGGGACTCGTATTTGTAGGCTGGACTGTAGGCTTTACCAATAAAACTGTGGACTTTATTCTCTGAAATGGCATGGAAGAAAGTCAGTGAAAACAGGAACAAAGGAGTAAGAAGCAAAAACAAGTCAGTGGCAGTTCTCTGCTTAAATGACCTCTGTGTTTTCAGCTATCTATCAATCCCTATTTCAGGGGATATTGTGCAGTTTCCTTTGAATAAAATAGAGTGAAGGGAAAGGTATAGCCCTGAATTTTGGAGTCCTAGATATTTCTCAGCTTCATTTAAAGCTGATAATGCAAAGTTCCCACTTAAAAAATGTTGGTAAGTTAATAAATCTCTCCTTCTCAAGGTCTGTGAAAGGACAAACACGGGAGGATGAGGTTCCAGGTATTTTTATGCAGAGTGATAAAACAGAAAATATTTATAAAAGCTGGGCTGTTTGCCTTCTTTCTCAGCACTGTGGAAGAAGATTCTGCTTGGATGATGGGTAAGATATGCTCTGTATATTCACACTAATTCAATGTGGTCAAGTATAGGAAGATGTCTATCTTTGCAAATGAAGAGAAGGGAACAGAAAAGTTAGTTTGTTTTTTGTTCAAAAGGCCTAACCTCAAAAGATACTCAATGTCCTTCACCCTCAGGGGACTGGCTTAGCACACTGCTGAACCAGCCACTAATTGCTTTGTTAGATTATTTAATTAACCCTGAACAAACTCTCTTAGGGGTTGCAACAAGGGACATTTAGCCAATCTCCCTCAACATGGAAACCTTGACTGGTCAAAGATGAGAAGGCAGAAAAAGCAGCCCCACTGGAAATTACACTGCTGACATTTTGCAGAGTGAGACCTACTCAACATAGTATTTAATTAGCACAAAGATCATTTCACACACCTATTTTTAGATTAATTTTTAAAACTTGAGAGTAAGACTTGTTTTTCTTGAGATTCACTTTGGAGAGTGACATTGCTTTCCTCTTATCATCCCATCTATTTCTTGGGTAAGTTATTGACAGTAGGGGGTGTAACAGCTGAAGAAGGAATGAAGCCACAAATGGTTACCACGATATTAGTCTGTTTATTTCAAGTGGCTTCTTAGGACAGCAACAGCTGGCATCGTAACTGTCCACTCAAAAATCTCTAAAAAATGTGATGCAGAATGAGATGGTGTGACAAGTACCAGCTCTCATAGAGGACAGAGGAAAATAAAACTCAATTGCAGTTTATAATATATAAAGTATACTTAGATTGTGTTAAACAACTGTTTTAACAGTAAACATCAACAAACAC
Source organism: Ammospiza caudacuta (assembly GCF_027887145.1). Lineage (NCBI taxonomy): Eukaryota > Metazoa > Chordata > Aves > Passeriformes > Passerellidae > Ammospiza > Ammospiza caudacuta. The sequence goes on from NC_080632.1 coordinate 40,114,742, forward strand.
AGCATACACTTCAGCACAAATCAATAATGAGCCTTAACACAAACTCTACCAAAGAGAGCTGGTTTAGATCAAAGACTGGAAGGAAAAACAATCCGGGTTAAGAAATGATGCCTCATCTAAGCAGCCTCATATATTGCCGAGGAGAAAGAAAAAGTTTTAATGTTTTTGGTGTAACTTTTGAAGGTTTTGGCAAAAACTTTGGAAATTGCTTCACAATTTAAGACCAATTACAACAAATACGACATCATACTATCCAGGAAAGCTACTTGGGATATTTTATTGAATGTGTCTGGTCCAGCTGGGGTGAGCAATTATCAAACACTGATGTCCATGCAAGAATGAAGACCATAACTGAAAGTTTGCACAGCTGTATTTTTTGGGAGCTCATGACATATCTGCTAAATTGTAATATCCAATACATGGCTCTTTTTTGAATATATTTATTAAGATATTAAGTACACCAAAAACTGGCCAAGGCAACCATGCAATGTGCACTTTGAAATCTGAAGTACAAAAAACTTTAACTGCTTCCTGCTCAGGGATCTCTTTTCCTTCATATTTTTCCACAGAAGACAAAAATGTCAGCATCCCATGGACATAGCCTGTATGCACTCTCATGTGATTTTGAAACATATGTTTTCATACCTGTATTTTTTAAAGACTATTATAGCACTGTGAATAACATCCTCAATGTCTGTTAGGCTGAAAATACTACAAAATTTAGGATTAAAGCTTACATTATTTTTTAAAAGGCTGCCTTTAATTGCTTCCAGAGCCATGAAAAAGTCAAAAGAATAAGTATTCCATGAGTGAGTCAACCCAACCAGTGGCACAGCATGAAAGCAACTACTTGGGGCAGTATTGAAATACAAATTCAAGGGCCCCTGACTCTACCATCATTTTCTGTTTCAGTATAAAGAATGACAGCCCAAGTACCTCAATTAACCTCAGTTTTTATGACAACTCTCAGACCAATCTGCTACTATTAAAACATAACTACTTCTTTAGAGTTTCCATGGTAAAAATAACTACCTTAGTTGTTTTCCAAAAATCAGTTGGAAATTAATTTCAACAACTGGATGGAAACCAACACAGTGATCATACCATCGATACATTGCAAAATATGTTTATCCTTGCATTAAAATCCTCTCCCTATGGGACTCAGATGTTGCTGCTGCCAAAAAAAGCATGGAAGCAGTTGAGTTGTAGCTATGCCAATCGGTGGACAGCCAGACACTGTGACAAATGGCATTCCCTCATGCATGAAAGAAAGGCAAAACACCAAACATGTTGCTGGAGTTTTTCTGATGTCCAGCCATGGCTACAGGCTCATGTAGGCCACCATCAGAAGTGTTTGTGAGGATATCAGATATGCCAATTCAGCATGAAAACCTATCTGTATTTTGCCAAGGAGCACAAATTCAAGGCCTAAAGGTTGTCTTGAATTCTGCTGGCAGACAAGCTATGGACACAAAAGCCCTTAGGGCCCTTTTATGTTCCCTTTCCCAGCATTCAATTGTGTTTTCCAGCCAAACTCTCCCACATAATTTATTAAATCAGAAAATGGTAGTGGGTAATGGAAATCTTTTTTGGTAGTTTGGAATGAGATTTGACAACTTCTTCCCTCATTGGAATATTTTTGGCATGCTGTAGTTTACAAGAAAAGTTTGTATTATAAAGTAAAATGTTGCTGTGGTAATTGATGGTAGTGTAAATATAATTTCCTAATTTATTCCATGTTTCTGCCAACCTTATTTTTCTAGCTGGTCTTATACTTTATTGGCTATTAGAATAGAATATGGAGACTGTCTTTTATTATTCCATGAAGAAAGATATTTCAAATTTTGCAGTATAAATCCTCTGCTTTTCCAATGCTGCTTCTCTGCTGCAGCTCAGTCATCAGAATAAGAAAGAAGCTTATGCCAGTGTTAGGGTTTAACTAGCAGTGAATTTAACTTTATTGAGATATTTATGAAAGTTTTTAAAATTGTGGTTAAGTGGAAATCTTCCATGTCATTCCAGTCAATATTTTCTGAGGAGGAGGACTTAAAAAGCTGTGAAGTTATAAGTTTTTTCCTCATACCTCAGATTCCTCTGCCCTTCTCTTCAGCTCTTTCCCTGAGTCCTTCCTTAGTGTCCCAGTGGTCTTGGAAAATTGGCGGGTTTTGTGTTCAACTGTATTTTTAGCAAAGACGTATCCATGTTGCCTATAAGATAAGCAAGGAGTTTGAAAATTGGGACCAAGAAGCCACAGGCAGTTTCCAGGCCATTGCAAGTATAGCAATTATTACTAGTGGTACAGCAGCTGTGAGAGCTGTTATTTGACTTTATTGAGTTGCACTTAGAGTTCTTAAGAACCAGTTTGCAAACTGTTCCTTTGCTTGAGGTATGTTTCTTGGGACTGATGGAAAACTGGATCTTGGGCACAGTTTTCCAAACCACTACCTCTCCTTTTCAGAGGAGAAAATTGAGTGTGCAAAGAAGCTAGAGAATATTAGCACGGCAGCAAAATAAATCATGTTTGATTAATGACCTATAAATGTAATAGAGACTGCTCGTTTGGGCATATTTTCAGGTATCTTCCATTGGCTGAGAATTCCTGTGTAGTCAGTGAAACTCAAAAGTGTTGTTCAGGGCAAGATCTTCAAAGGTTTAAGTTATTTTTCTGGAGAGGTAAAGTTCTGATAATCTAATGTCTGAGGAAAAATGAAATTTTACACAGTCTGGAATAAGTAATGGTTTTCTCTTTCCTCAATAGCTCTCTTAGTTGTAGCCTGCTTGAGCAGTCCTGAAAAGCAGAATCTTTTTACCTAACCTCTGTCTTCCAAGGATTTTATTCTCATAACTATACTTTTTATCCTGCTCACTCTTACCTGTCTTCCCTGTGCCCTACACATGCTGTATTTCTGTCTTCATCTGAGGAGGCCTAGAAAGTCAGCCTATACTTCCCAGGAGCTGCACGATTATAAAACTCTCCAACAAACAGTAAGCTATGAATGAACCCCTTGGTTCTGTGGACTATATATAGACTGGAAAGGAAAGGTTTAGCCATTTGGTTTGTATCATGGAATCATGAAATGGCTTTTTTTGGAAGGAACCATCAAGGTAATTTCACTCCAGTCCAGGAACACCTTCCACTAGACCAGATTTTTCAGCTCCCTACCCTTGAGCACTTCCTAGGATGAGGCACCCACAACTCCTCTAGCAACCTGTTCCAGTATCTCATCATCCTCACAGAAAATAATTTCTTCCTAATGTCTAATCTAAACCTGTCTTCCTTCAATTTATACCCATTACACCTTGTTCTACCACTACATAGAATCACAGAATGACCTGAATTTGAAGGCACCCTTGTAGCTCCTATACAATTTCTGTGAGCAGCCTGTTCTAGTGCCTCACCACCCTAATGTGGCAGACTGGCTGACACAGGAAAAAAATCACAGGATTTAGAAGTCACTTTGGTTTAGCCTTGTTATATTTGCAATGCTAATGAAGGTTAAAAGCACACAGTAAGAAGTCAGATATAGGTGAAGAGATAACTTCGGACTCATGCTACATACTTAAAGTCTTTCGAGTGCTTTTCAAAATCTAAAAATTTCCAATAGCAAACTATATATAAAGTGACATAGCCATAAACAGATAACTGCAGAAAAGATATGCAGAAAAGAAAATGAGACAGAAAAGAGCAAGAAAGGATCCACAACAATGAGCAATTTTCTTCTTAAAGATAGAAGTTCTAAATAACAGTGATCAAAAAAGCTCTAAAACATGGGAATGTTGAGAACAACTAAATATTTTAACTATGACAGAAAGCTGAGGTATTGGGGCTAATAAGCTTGGAGGAACACCTTGTCTTTTAGTATTTCTTCTAAGTTTGGTCTTCTCCATCAGTAATAGTTTCAAGATAACTGATAACTCTACATCAAAGCATTTCACTGCAGGGGGGTCAGTAATGTCAAAGAAATCTTCTGCAACCTTATGTAAAAGATACCTGAGCATATACAGTAAGTAATTTTCTGGACTATAAAACAACATGAAACAAATAACAAGAGAGTGACTACCACCATTTTATTATTGGGGACAGGCACTGAAATTAACATTTCTCATATATGCATTTCTTCTCTGAATCCTCTGGGATGCATTGTAGAAAGATGGAAAATTTTTGCTTATTGTAGTAACATGTTCCCAAAAGCGTGATTAACATGTATTTTAAAAGCTGTTTTATTACAAAACCCTAAAGCATATTTCAGTCTTTCCTGATTTAAGAACACAAACAAAATATCAGTGACATATAAAATAAGAGCATTCAAGGATTTGGCTTGCTTCCCTTGTGTACATTTGCAATTCAATAGTTATCAATGGATTTTGAATTCAGATTTTCTATTTCTGAATGTTTCTAAATGGGAGAAATAAGTTGACTGCAGACAAAGTTAGGATACTAGCTGTAGCATGTATTTAATTGTATATGCTTTCAAAAAATATTTGGTAAACAAACAGAAAAATAAATCTTAACTGGAAGTGCAATAAAATGGAAACAGAAAAGATAGAGGTACATATTTATGAGCAGTGAATCCAGGTTGCCAGTGATGGTGGAGTATTGCGATAACAGTAAGGAAAGAGATAATTACATAATTGAAAAGATAGTTGCTATCTCATATCATGAGGATATTATGAAGGGAGCCTCTCAGTCTCTTTCTTTCCCAAAGGAATATGCAAAGAAATTGGAACTCATCAGGTAAAGAACCAAATAAAAGCAAGTGTCTTGCCTCTCATTTGTAACATCTCCTCCTTGTGGTAATCCCAGTGACTTCACTTTCTAATCTGGTGAGCAATTACTATTACACAAGAACAGCACATTCTTTAAAATAAATCATTGTTCAAAAGTGATTTTAATTTAATTCTACTAATCATTCTTAACCATATTCTGGAATCTAGTCTTTCAGTAATGCAGCCCTTTCCAAACATGGCTGCACTTAACTGCAATTGTTTTTCTTCCATTTTTCTGGCATGCTTTTCTTTCAATAAACTATACAATTAGCTCATTAAAAAAAAAACAAAAAAAAAAAAAAAAAGCAGTGGGCAAAGCAAGGAGGACAGAATCAAATAATTTGTTGTTTAACACTGCTTTCTAAATATCTGTGCCAGGTATTTTCTGTAACATTACAGTACCATGGAGTCTAATTTAAGACCACTAGTTGAAGACAGAGATTTGTTAAAACAATTTATTTCTGTGCTGATGACAAAAATATAGTCATAAGACAAAAAAATTCTGCTGCTCTTTTAACTTGCCCATAAAGATGTATCTGCAAGACAAAAGCAACAATGGATCTTAATCTACAATGGCACAAAACTGTCTGAGTGAATACACCTTTGTGCACAGACCAAAAGAGATACCATACGACCTGTATGTCTGACAGGTATAGACTGAAATAAAACACATCTACTAGGGGGAAAAAAAATCGTGGAAACACTATTATTTTGAAATGGCATCTAAAAAATTACTTTTCTTTTAAGGGCTATGAAATGAAGTGCTCAACAGGTGTGCTTTGGGCAAATAATAAAAACGTAGTGCCTCATGCTACGGAGGTAGAGTCTACAATACAATAGGCTTAAGAAAGTCTGCCAAAAATATCTCCAAAAGATAGAGTGATTTGGTGTCTATTGAGCAAGAATATATTTAAATTCTGAAAAGACAAAGTTGACTTCCTGCTGAAAGACTATCATGATGAGAGAGTAAAACCAATAATTTTTATCTCCTGTATAACAGTGGACAGAGTTAAGCAATTGTGAAAAATGTTGGAAGCTACATTTAAAGTAGGTCTTAAAGGTGCATCTTTTCCCCAGGTATACATAAAACCACAAAAAATAGTAGAGTGAATATTTTGAGAAGCATGCATGATAAGAGGACTAGAATGTGGGCAGGGACCACGGTTCCTGTTTGGTGAACAGAGTCGCTTAGGCTTTGAAGCATCCCGTGTATTTATTTTGTTCCAGCAAAGAGGCTCTAGTGCACATCCATAGGATATTCTTCACAACATTCAATTTACCTCTTTTTAGACCTTTCATTATTTTTTTTTTAAACCAAAAAAGGGGAGATGTTATGTTGTGTCTGTATAAGTTGGACTGTTCTGTTCCTCCTATCATGTAATGTTCTGCCCTGGTTCTCCCGTCCCTCCCTTGCGCTGCCAGTTATCCTCATTCCTCCCCATTTGCCCTGAAGATTAATGTACTCTTTCTCAAATCCCTCCCCTGTGCCCTGTCCGTCACTCGGCGCTCACACCCTTCTCTCTAGAACTCTCTAGAAACTTCCAGCTAGAGCGTCGAGTGATTGGTTCAGGGGCTGGGGCTCCACTCTCAAGTTATCCCCATTGGGGTTTTCCCTAAGTCAATCTTTTGTATCCCACTCCCCTCTAAAACTATTCGTCCAAGGACCGACTCCTCCCCTGTTTCCCCCCCTCCTTATAAGCTGTTGCAACCTTCACAGCTCAGTTTTCGGTGTTGGTTCCCCTGGGACCCAAAAAAACATGGATTCACTGCAGCTGGAGAGCACTCTCTTTTTTTGCTGGCTGTAGCCATAAGCCCAGCCACATCCTAGCACAAGGTAGCGCTGCAGTCATAGCACGGAGCATTTGCCTTAGGCGCTGTCCTGAACCACGGAGATCGCGGTAGTGCTCCCCTACTGCTAGCGTTGCTGGATAGCTAGCCGGGACGTCCGAGAAGGACAGTCCTTCCCCAGCCTGACCGCTTCAATTGTTCATTTGCAAAATACTTTTATCTAGCAAATTCAACAAAGAAACAAGTAAAAATTTCCCCTTGAGGGCTGGATTAGCTCTTCCTACAACTCATGCAACGAAGGGCTGTCGTTTATATTAGTATTTTCCTTCTTTGGGGTCCGAATAAAAAAAAAATCTAAAAATATTTACAAAAGGGCACACAAATAGTATGAAAGTGTTTTTTGAAAACCTACCATGTACTATCCACGTTTTTTACTTTTTCTGTACTGGAAGTCAAGGAGATTGAGAAACCTCCTTCTGGCTAGCCAAGTCTCTGATTTTTCACAAAACACAAGTATGCTTGAGTTCTGAGAACGTACAGAAGCTGTCAGAAAAAGTCTTTGTGGTTTTCCAGATCAAACTTACACAGTCAAAGGTGAGTCAAGAAGGGGACAACTTTACTTTAGAGATAGAGAGGATCTCAAGAGTTTTGCTCAAGTCTTGTCCCACTCACTCACCCACCCCTGCCCCAGTCATGTCAATCCTGATGCTGACATTGGGGAATGATGAAAAGGCTCAGATCTGCAACATCAGAGCATATGCCCAAACAAGAGTACTCTTCATTACCTCAGGGAAGTGGTACTCTTTACAAGCTTAGAAAAGCAGTCTTAAGCAAACCAAGGAAAACCTCCTTTAAACACTTGAAGTAGAACAAAGGTGTTCGTCTCATGGGTGTGGATTAGTTACTAGTATTAATAAAACTTATTTTGCCTTTTCATATTGGATTCAGAAATACCCTGCATTTCCTGTAATTTTCCACACATGGATGAACTACTTTGATCTCTGATCAGAAAATATTTCTAAACAGCAAAATTTCGCAGCACACTCACACTATCCCTTGAGAAGCACATATTGAACTTTCAGCTTTCAATTTTAATTACTTTATCACAAAGAGAAACTGATGGGATCCCAGTTTTATCTTTGCTTCCATCTAATTCCCTTTTCCAGCTCCTACATTTTTCCAAAAAGCTGGGGATTGCTCTCCGTAGTCATTTTCAGTTGTGTTCTGGGTTTAGCTGGAGGGATTTGCTGCACAGCAACAGAAGATGAGGACAGGAACAAATGCATCAGAGAAGCAAAAAACATTACAGCTCTAATGAGAAAAGAAAGGTATCATTTTTGTACATTTCTGCCTCAGTATTTAGTAGCTGATATCACTTGTTAGGATATCCGAAATATCTGTTGGAACTGAAATGTTTTCCAGAGATACAAAAACAGGTCTTTACATCAGCAACAAAATTTATTATTTGCAGTTTCTTATGTCACACAATCCAAGGAGAATTTTTTATTTTTATGTGGTTTTAATTATTAGGGGTGGCCAGAAAACTCTTCTGTTAATTTTTACTCAATTATATTATTTTCTGTTAACTGCTAGTTCTATTTTCTGCTAAGATGGAGAAAAAAAATCAACCAAACATTATACAACCATTTAGTCTATGCAATAAAGAATGCCTGAAAATCTGAATTATCTAATTGGCTAGAGTGTAAAACAGCAGAATTCACCACTCAGAGTTTATTAGTCTGTTCATTTAATTAAGATTATGCAAATTCTTTGAAAAAAGTTACATTTTATTAAAAAATTTCATTCTCTTATTCAGACATTTCACTGTTTGAATTGTACTAGAGCATGTTCATTTAAGACAAGCAGCTTTGATCATAAATATGCACTTATTCACGCCCTGCCATGTCTTATTGATTAAACAGGATATTTTCTCTCTTGTTAGAATGAAGTTGCAGTTCAAAGGTTTTAGAAAAACATCCAGTGTAAGAAATTGGCAAAGGAAGTGTGTAGTGCACTACACCCTCCAGAGAATTGCATGATGTTCCCTCTTCCCAAGCTTCTGTGTTTATTGCTGAAAAAAGAGTGTGTGCAGTTTGTGCTGCAGTTGAAATTCAATAAATATTTCGGGGGAAAAGGATATGCTTGAAATAAAACATGAACTATGTTAAATGCCATGAAATCAGCAGACATGTTTTGAACTGTTAATTTATTTAAACTTATCATTATGTATTGCATCCAAAATGTGCAAGATAAAACTGAAAGCTTTGGCTCATATCTCCTAAAGGAACTACTAACCCTTCCAGTATCTTATAGAAAAGCAATCCCAAAATGTAGTAAAATTATTGAATCCCAGAAACCTGTCATATGAAGTAGGGAGCTCTCTGATGGGTTTTGTTTATAAATTTCAGTCAAGATGTTTGTGAGCTTTTTGCAGCAGAAGCAAAAAATGCAAAAGTTTTCTCTCTTTAGGTAGAATGATTAGGTTTGGGGGCTGGCACTTTTAATTCTTTCCCTTCTTTTTTCTTTTTTTGTAAAATTTCTGTGTGATTTAATAGTTTTCTGAAACTGCCACTAGTAAGTCCTCCTATTTCAAGGAGGAGTTTCAAAATGGAAACCAAATATCTCTGGAGCCTCAGAGAGAATACACTGAAAAATAAAACAAAACAAGGCTTTGTACTCACACAGCATTCTAAGTGTGAGTTGGGGTTTCTAAGTATTTCAAAAACACATGAATTCTCACAGCAAGGTGAGCAAGAATAGGAGATGGCAGTGAGATTATTATCCTCATTTTGCTAATAGAAATACCAAGACAGGGAAGTTGAACAACCTGCCAAGTTGGTGGTTCACAGCCAGGAGAAAGCACGTCTCCTAACCCCTACTTTGCAATATTAACCAAGACCATTGCCAATGGGTACCCAAAGTTTGCTTACCCCAGGACCTTGCAAAATGTCCCTGAGATATCATGTAGCAACCAGAAAAGGCAAAAAAAATTCTGACTTTATACAAATACAAAATGTATTAATGTGAATAGCAATTTTTCTACCAGAATAAACCCACTGAACTCTGAAGATTTTTCTGAGCCTAGTCATCCCTAGCGCTATAAAAATGGAAGAGGTTCTGGCACTTTCTGACACACTGACAGGAAGTAACCTAGTAATTGTCTTTTTTGAAGGATTTTGGAATTACTTTTTTCATAGCACTGTTTAACACAAAATAGCAGAGTTCTTGAGAGCATTTATATTCTTGTGCCTGGAATGACCAGCTCCACCCCAGGTGCTGTAGGAAAGCATTTCTTAATCTTGGAGGCTGCAGGCCATGAGAGATATTCTTTTCAGCATTGTCTTTGAGTACAAAGAAGAGTACTATTTGTATTGTTATGCATAGATGTATTAATTTTTTGTTGGTTTCTCACTTCATGTGGCCACCAAATAATGCCTTTCCACAGAGCTAAGTGAGTGCTACAAATTAAGAAGAAACAGCAGCAAATTTCAGGATCAGATTAGCCCTGCTCTGCACCATTCATTTTTTAATATCAAACTCGTTTTTGTTTTGGCTTTCTTCTACTTCTCTCGGTATAACAACATTGCATGATTCCAGCTTGTGGGTAAGAGTGCCACCTATTGAGTGCCTGGCAATATTTGTCGTCATTTACCAAAAAAGAAAACAAAATCTTACATGCTATTTTTTATGATGCGTCTGTAGGTGACAAAAAGAAAAATAATGTCTTCCAAACTGAACCCAAGACTACTATGTATTTAGCAGGGAAGAAAAATTAAAAACCTGGAGAATTTAAGAAGTGGTATCACCCTGACAAACACATCTTCAAATATTTTTTCCCCCTTAGAAAATCGGGAAGGGGGGAAAATAAATACAGAGTAAAAGGTTAAGTACTTATGATAAAAACCCAGCATCTCTAATAGAAGAGCAGTTTGTTTAAAACAGTTCAGACATAATTCAGGGTGAGTTTGTCTCCTGACTCAACCCAGAGAGGATTTTTTTCCCCTCATCATATTGGCTAGTCATTATGCTAATTAAATACCTCACTAAGCCAGGGTGTGCTAGATGTCACCTTGGAAACACTTCAAACAGTATTGAATAATATAAAAGCTGAATATAAGGCAGCCACATTACAGGGTTATATTACAGAATGAACTAGCTTTTCTTTCTTGGCAGCAAAATTGCAAAGACAGTGCATATATTTTTAAATTGCTGGAATCTCTAGAACGTGAGGAAAACCAGAAAGACTTGTAAGAACACTGATGATTTTTCCACTTTATTACACTTGCATATGAATTGCATTTTCCTGGCAACCTGAGCAATGTTGACACACAAGAAACATGCTTATTTTTAGAAGACTTGTATTACTGTTTACTTGGGTATATGTACTGAGTTCAATCAAGAGAAATCTCACGTATGTTATATGCTGCACTTAATGGGCACCAGCTAGACAAACTAACCATTTCCTGAAATGTGCAGAAAAATAATCAGATGAGAAAATTATCAGAATTTCATCAGTACATGAACACTTCTCTCCACAAAAAAGTGCATAAATGTGTGTACTTCATTTTAACTTTCATGGAATCAGTCTTTTTTTTTTGCTTTCATTTTCTGAGTCATGATGCAGTAGCACTTCCTCTTGCTCCAAAGCAGAGTTTGTAGACACTGTCTATATTGAGAGAGCCTACCTTTTTGGGAATGAAGAACAAATAAATTCCTTTAATTTAGCTAGAAACAGCACCCTAAATTAATCAGATCCTGATCCCACTTCAGGGCCAGTCTATCTAAGAGCAGTGATGTGGAAGAAATGACAGAGGGTGAATTCTGGTAGTGTTATTCTGGTGTCCGTGTGAGCATCGCTTCAATGACACAAAATCAGGAGGAAAAAAAATACCTTGAGGAAGCCCTGATGGAGAGATGTGAGTGAATAAGCACATAATTATTGCCTCGAAACGACCACAGTGATGATCAGACAACCCCAGAGTATGCAGGCAAACATAAACAGCTGTCACAAACTCCAGAATCTGAAATATCACAACAGAGGCGTGGATCCTCCCTCAGTATGCAAATATATGTAAACACAGATACAGAAACACAGATGTATTTCCTGAACCCAGGGATATATTTTTCTTAATGTTACTTAAACTAGTCTGTAACCTTCCTAAGAGATTTGTGAATCTAGTCTGTGAGCTGTTCAGTCAAAAATCCCAAAACCTAATCAATATACTTTGTGTTCATATGCTTGGTTTATTCCCAACTTTTCAGAAGACAGACTCTCCCAAACTGTCTAGTGGTTCTGGGGCATAGCCTTTCTCATGCTGTAATTCATTCTTTGGATTGATTAACAACAATAAAATTTCATTCCCTCAGCCTTATTTACTTCTCAGAAAGGTCTGAGACTCCTCTGAAAAGGCAGAAAAATCTGACTTCATAAAAATTGATGAAATAGTTCTGAGGAATCCTCATCTTCCAAAGTCATGCTAACAATTCCCACTGGAATCTAAAGGTTTGAACTCCCAGTACATCCATGATGGCAGGATCCTGCCTTACTATACATTTCTGGTTTCTGTATCAGCGACATTCCTCTGGATGCAAGATGTATTTGTCACTCTGGACACAACAGAGACTATTGCTAGGCGTCCCCACTTCCTGGATGTCATGCAATTTATAAGCTGGACACTGATGTTAAGAGGATGGATTGAAGAACGGTAGGGAATATTTGCGGCACCAGAGCATTTATCGCCTCTAATGCTGCAGAATACATCCCTTTCCCCTGAGCGAATTTTGAGCTCAGGTTTTGGCAGCAATCACAGCAAGGTAAAAATCACACCAAGTCAGAATGTAAGGGGGGAAAAAAGGAAAGAAAGGGAGCAGGAGCTGTCAAACAAAACATGTTGTTTTAATTTAACATAAATGTCCTTTTAAGGGCTCAGTTAGAAAATCACTCCAAGTAAGGAAAATTAAAAAAAAAAAAAAAAAGAAAGAAAAAAAGGAAATATGTCAAAGAAACAGGCTGCTTTATTTTAAAAGAAAGTCTTTTGAGTGCTCAAGGCCTGAGCCTCTGTTAGGACTGCTACACAGGCTGGATGACTGCCAATATATCAGGTTGCAATAGGCCATTAGAAGAGGCTGAATATGGATAATCTTTCCTAAGGGCTGAGCAGAGTCATACTGCCTTGATTACTTTTTTTAATTTAGATTAAAAATCCCTATAACAGTTGCCGACTAATTGGAAAAAGACTTTAAAGTAGCTTTAGGAAATTAGGTAAGAATAGTTTTTATTATTGCAGTGAGTAGCAATTGCTGCAAACCTCTTCCTCCTAAAGGATGGGAAGTCAATCATGAGAAACTCTTATCAGAATAGAAAGCCAAACCTTGTCCCTTATGGATTTCATCCTTTGAAAGCTTGTTTTACTCCGACCATTTTATTTCAAGTCAATGTCAGAGAGCAAAACAAGTGTTGGAAAGGCCAGTCTCTTAGCAATCCATGCACACTTGCACAATGCTTTTTAAAAAACAAGTTAGCTTTACATGTAGGTGACTAGCCACTGCAACCATAGGCCCAAGTTATGATTTCCTGAACTTTAACAAAAATTTTAAGACCAGTATTTTAATTAAAGTAGAGGATGTTTCTGATTTAGAATGAGTATTCTCCCACAGTCTTGTGATAAAAATCCAAGGATTCATTTCTCCTTATCATTCCTGATTAGAAATTCATGGGCCATTTAAATTGCAATACTGATTTGAAGTCTGGAACTCAAAGATCAACTACAGCATTAAAGACCACAACAGTCATCTGATTTCCAGGAAGAAACAGAAATATAAGCATCACATGTAACAGCAGCAATATGTTAATGCACAAAAGCCAGGGTGTGGAACTGTGAAGAAATTAGAGAAAATATCACTGCCAAAAGTGGTTAAATACACACATGTAATTAAAATTCACAGGTTTGAGAAATAAATCAAACACTGACATGGAAGGTAAGCCAGCAGAGGCCTCTGTCTGCTTTTTTCCAAGTACCTTTCCATCTGAGTGTCACGATAGCAGTGCCTCTGCAGGCACTGTCAGTTTCAAGGATTTACAGGATTTAGATTCCAAACAATACTGCTTTCAGTCACAACCTTAATGAGAGATTTGCAGAAGTAGCTGCAACATGCATGTGATTAATTCAGATATACAATCAGATCAATCCTTTCAGGAAAATACATTCTGGGGAAACAGATTGATACACCGAGATTGTTTATTCTTGACTATAAGGGGCAGGTTTTCAAGTGCCCAGCTGTCACAGCTGTGGTGACATTTTAAAAATGTTGCTGAGAATCCATTAGCTCTATTGTAATTTCTTCAATCAGATTTTTTCCAGTAAACAAATATTTACTTATATATATATATATATATATATGTATTCTAAATACCGTGTGCTTAAAGCCTGGACGCAGCTCATTCATTCAGTGTGTGGACATGGAGCATCGTTCGTGTGTGCTGCCTAAAGGTTCTCTAGAACTTTCTCTCAACCCAGTATGCTCATAATACCTTTATTTTTTGTGTGTGGTGCAGAAAAACAAAAGCTAACTACTCCCCTGTATTCCCAAAGAACATCTAAAGCACCCGGAGATATATTCCAAGAAGAGACTCCGAGAAAAAATAGAGATCTCTATGTATGTATCAAGATTGATTCTGAAATAATATAAAGTCTGTAAAGGGATTTACTGAACAAATCAAAAGAGGAAGGCAAATTCTTTAGACGTACTAGATTTCCAGAGCAACTTGGTCCCTGACCCAAGATAGCTATTTGCAATTCTTGGCCCTTGCTGAAGGTGAATGTGTCTCAGCAAATGCTGCTCACAGTGTCCCCTATAGCTAAGCATCTGGCTCCACTGTAGACTCATCTAATAACAAATGAGCAAATGTTCACAAATCTGGAACACATATTCAAACAGACTACAGCTAGCTTTAAAATTAAGCAACCCTCTCTTAATCTATATTGCACATACTTTGGAGAATGCAGTGTTTTGTGACAAATATTAGCCATGTCATTTGTCTAAATTCAGCAATGTAGTCCCTTTGTATGTTTTAGGTTACTTTTATGGTCTCTAACACCTTATAGCAACAAAAATAAATTCACCTACATTCATACTACTACAAAAATCCTACTACTACAAAAATCAATTGTAACCAATTTAGAGAATTTTTTTTTGCGTCTCTGCAGTCAGGTAACTCCTGCTTCATTAAAAAAATTGTAAATTATCAGTTATTAAATATAAATAATGATAGACAGAACCAACCTATTTAAATTCTGTCTTAATACTGACTAGAGAAACATTTAAAATAATTTTCCGCTTCTGTTGCTGTCTTGAAATTCAGTCTTAAAATTCAGCCATTACTCATCATAAGACTGGGGAAGAACATCAGTGCATTTTTAGTCTGTAATGCCATTATAATAATACTAAGGGAGAGTTTATGGGGAGGATTTGCTTTTTAAACCTATGTATTCAAAACAGTCTTGGCCAAGCAAGATGAAAATGCTGCATTTTGGGACTCATGGCAGCCCAGCAACATAATTCTCATTTTCATTCTGCTTGGAAGCATGAAGGACTCGCAGAAAAAAGAGACATGAATTAGTATGAATTGACACTGGACCCAGACATTACTCACCTTACTGTAGGAGATTTCAATTCTGATGCCTAATCCATAGCCAACTAATTTTAGATAGGAAAAGAAAGGTTGATAAAAGCTTAAAAATAATTTTAAATGAGACATAGAATATTCTGGAAGGATAAGTGATACAGAAATATAAATTATCTGGAGCTTTGAATCTTGACAGTCTCAGTGCCCAGCATCCTTGAGAAGTAAGGAAGGATTTCTAAATAAAAAAATATTCCTCAAAAGCCAGTAACAACTTTCTTATATGCAGCTTTTCTACAAATAATTTCTCTAAGAAATCAAAAGTCACAAAACCTTCAAAATGAACGGATGGCAGGCTTCTACCACTAGCTGATTTTAAGCCCATTTATTTCTGTGTACAGCTATGAGTCATTGCAAGCAGAATAACTCAGAAATTTCAGCAGGTTATGCCCCTCAGTTGCTTTGGCTGTGGTGCTTACTAGGAGGAATAGTCTCCCAGGACAATCCCACTCCTGAGACAGTGCCTATAAAGTGGTCTCCAAAGCTGGTTAACTTTACTGCCCCATGATCAGATGTATTCTGGACAAATTTCCATTTCCTTCTGTAATCCATTAAGACACAAGCCCGCTTCCATTTTTTTTTCAGTTGTAAGGAAGTTTTCACTAGTTCTCTTCTTTCCAGTTCCTGCATAGAGGTGGAGTCTGGTTACCTGGGTAACAGAAACACAAAATCACATATAAAATCAAAATTTGTTTGGCTTACTGATTAGGCTATTGAGGAGCAAGGGATGTCTCACACATAAACAGGTTTCTGCACAAAGTCACTAACTCTGTAATGATATATATGAATATATATTATTATTATATACCCTGTTAGGTATACACATTAAAACTGAAAGATAACATAAAAGTAACCATGTAGGATCAAATCACAGAGTATGGTCAGAAGGTCCTAGGATAATTCAGGCTGTCTTAGACTTCAGGAGGTCTCCCAACCCTGGTTCAGCTTGCTGCCTGCCAGGATCCAGTGCCATCTCACCAAGGCTTCTGCCCACTGGCCAAGCCTGCATCCTTCAAGGGCTCTGCTTTCCTAGGACAGAGCTTGGACAATAGCCATGTTGAATTTTATGGCATCTCTTTCAGCCCCTCTCTCCCCCTGCTCCAATGGCTTTTGAATGGCAGACCAGCCTTAAGAAAACCAACTGGGTGCCCTCATTGTCATCTTCAAGCTTGAGGTGTTGCCTTTTTCCCAACCAGGAAATGAAACTTGA
The DNA here is from genome assembly GCF_027887145.1 of Ammospiza caudacuta. Taxonomy (NCBI): domain Eukaryota; kingdom Metazoa; phylum Chordata; class Aves; order Passeriformes; family Passerellidae; genus Ammospiza; species Ammospiza caudacuta. Next base: position 40,131,190 of record NC_080632.1, read on the forward strand.
GGTAATTTTAGCAAGGAGGTAATTAATACAAAAGAGGATCTTTAATGAAGGCCTTCAGGAGCAGTTATGGAAAGATGCCCACAAAAACCCACACCTACAAGGATGGGTACACATTTATAGATTTTATGAAATTAGCAGAATTGATAAAAACCACCAGTTAGGAGGACAAGTGGCGATGCAATTCCCCCCCCAGGTCAAGCTCCTTCTCTGGAGCTCCTCCATTCAGCACCAGTTGTTCTTTGTCCATGAGATGTATCCTGAACAATTGTCCTTTAGGAAAGGTCATGGGAAAGTACTGGGAGAACTAGCTACTAATACAATAGGTGACAGACTTACAAATGTATGTGTGAAGAATACAGAGAACATACAAAAGAAAAAAGGCAAAACCCAAATAGCATCAGAGGCGAATATCCTCCATCTCCTACCCTGGGTCACTGATGGAGGGGTCAAGCAGAACAGCACTCACAGCTCTCAGGACAGAGCCTGTGGGACCTGTAGGACCCCAGGTGTTACCCATCTCCATGAAGGACACACCCCATTAACCATGACCTTCCAAGCTCTATCACTCAGCTGGGGAGGTTGTGGTGTACAGGCCCACACATCATAGTAATGTCTCTCTAAATTATGCCAGTGGTGCTTAAAACAAATTATAATGTGGAAAAATAACACTTCCACTACTATGGTTTCTTAGTTTTTAACATCTAGAAACTAAGTCATTTCAAGACTTGAAGCAGGAGTGCTTGGTGGACTTCTATTTTCTAAATATTTTTAGTTTCTGAATGCGTCTCTCCTAACTATAAATCCTATGGTGTCATTAGGTATTGTGTCTGAGGAAAAATCTCCTGTTGTAAACATCCTGCCAAATAATGTAATTTTCTCCTCTTCATTCTATTGCAGGAAAGTGTGACTAATCAGTCCCTGTTCACTTCCTTCTCATCATTCTTGAATTTATCCAGTACCCCCAGTCATTTTTCCTCCCAGACTAAGGAAGCCTAGTCTGTTTAATCTATCCTCATGTGGAAATGAATGGAACATAGCTGTCATCTTTCTCCCTTTCTAGTTTTATTGTCCCTTTTTAGACGGTATAAGAAGAGCTGTGCTTAGTATTAATGATATGAGCACATCTTGGACTTGGGGCATAATAAAGCTTTCTGGTTTGCTCCAATTTTCTTTCATAGTAAGTCCTAAGAGCTGATTTTTGTTTTTTACTGTCTCTGGGTATTAGACTGATGTCTTCATAGAAATAGACACAATGCCTCCACAATCTTCCTTCTGAACAGTAATAGGTCATTTAGAGTCCATCTCTGGGAATGCATATGCCCTGTGTACATAGGTAGTACATATGGGTTTTTTCCCAGATGCATTGCTTTTGTGGAACAGAATTTATCATTCACTTTATCACCTTGTGATGTTCTTCAGCATTTCTGCAATCAGCTTGCATTTAACTGATCTGAACGTTGTACTACCAGCAAATATTTTTACCTCTCTTTCTCAATACATATCCATTTTCCCCATAATTTTAGTGAATATGTGAATGAACACATATCTGAATTTCACTCTTAATATTGCAACACCTGACAGTTATTTCTTTTTTTTTTTTTTTTGCTAGTAGTAGTAGTAGGCAGAGGAGCAGTAGTAGGAGTAATATTAATATTGGTGTTGCTAAATTTATATAAAAACCACAGGATCTTGTTCAGCCATATAATCTCCACTCCTGTAAGGAATTCTAATACATTTTCAGGGCACGATCTGATTCTTCAGACACCAAATTTAATGTTTCTCATCATGCCATACTTATGCATATGCATTACTGTGTATGTATTGTTTTCCTTCAGAGTGTCCAGTACAGAAGTCAAATGTACTCATCTCTTATACTCAGATCTGTTTTCAATTCCTTCCTAAGAACAAGTTTCAAATTTTTCAGATTTGACTTTTTTGGTCTCAGGGTAATTTTAAACAGTAAGTTGCACACCACAGTTCAGAGGTCAGCAATTTTATACTGATTGCCTTTCTAACTCTTTGTGGAATATAATTCGATCATGACAATTTATGACCTTTCAATTGCCTTTATTTAAACTCTACTCTGCTACAAATCGAGTGTTGTGATGGATTCTGCATCTTTACTTCACCATGCTTGAAATGTCTCCCAGCTTAGTACAACTATGCACTTTAGATGAATACTGTCTAGCCCATCATCTGCTCTTCAGATAAATAGTTGATGAAACAAACAGGTCTGCAACCACAACAAGTTCCTGATGTAACTCACTTGAAAAGGTTTTCTACATTGATAGTCAGCCTTCAATAACCACTGCCACCATCACAATTGTAATTGGGCATCTCCCTCCTTCAGGAACACAGACAGTTATTGTCTCTGTCTTCAAGAATTTGACAATAGCAGTGAAAGCTATCCAGAAGGATATAGTAGATTTTAGTTTGGATTCTCTGTTGTGACTTTTACACTCTTGTTACTGAAGGGGAAAGATCTGGAGGATAAGAGCTCTGCATGTTTGACTGCATTCAGGGATATTTGCTGCATATACACATTTAAAGAGACATCTAGACACAGATTCAGTGCTCTAAATATCTGTCTGTCCTTGTTAGCTCTTCTTTCGGCCTCTGTGGTATTCCTGATGCTTAGTAAATGATTGCCTTCAAGTGCCTGTCTTGACAACTGAGCTCTATATAACAACTGCCAGGAAAACTCAAGTTGAATCAAGGGGCTGCCTGAATAATTTATATGAGTGTTACTTTTACAACTTCAACACATTTACAACTAAATCCAGTACAAATGAACGGCTGTATAACAGTCTATCCATGGCAAATTGGGCCAGAGAGAGCCTACAAGTTTGTGAGATGAAAAAAAACAAAGAAATAAAGGGCAGCAACCGAATTCTACTGGTGTTGATTTTATATTTTCAACTAATATATAGCTTCCAACAAAATATGAACATAACAAAAATGGTTTATCAAAACAACACAGGCTTGTCCAGGTGCAAGTCTTTAGCCCACCTCCATCCACATCTTTTTTCCTGGATTATGCAGGCTACACAGAATTACTGAATTTAAGAATGTGTTGACTAAACACTGTTAGATTTGGACTTTTTAGGTGAAAAATGCAAAGTATCATGCTTAAACTGGAGTAATCTGATTCCAGTCAAGCCATTCTCAACTAAAAGGACTTAGGCAAATTGTTGGTTTGCCTATGTAATTTTCCAGGTTGCACATACCTTTTATTTCTTCATAATAATTTAATGCTAATTATAAACAAAGGAATGAAACTCAATTGCTGTTGTTTAATTGGCCTCATTTGATATGTACAAGATGAGATGTGATTTTTAAATTCATTTACACAGATCCAGACAGTAATTAAAAGTATTTATTGGACTCTGTTTATTCTCCTATGCAATTTTTTGTGACAGGATTTCAAAAAACAGAAGGGATGGGAAAGGGGAAGGGAAAAGAGAAGGGAAGCAAACTTCTGGGAAGGGAAGTTCCAGGAAGTGAGGAACTGAGAAAGGAAATGAGGAAGGAAGGGAGGGAGGGAGGGACTAGGTAGGCTTCATTAAGATGGACTAGAAGGACAGAAGTGGAAAGGAAGAAAGGCTGTAATTTTGAAAAACAAAGCTTTATCAAAGAAACTAATAGAAAATGTGCATGAATTTATCTTATTATGTTAGTCTATGTCATCTCAACTGTTTTTCCAAAATTTTCTTACAGAGGAAACTTTATTGTGGATATTGATATGTTATCGAGCAAAACATAATTTTGAAGATCAAAAAAGCTGAAGCCATTCAATAAAAAATCCTGGCAAACTGAAAAACTGGTAACAATGGATGAAGAGGAGGCTGAGGTACTCAACAGCACTTGCCTCAGTCTCCAGTGGCAAGCTCTCTTCCCACACCTCTTGAGTAAATGGACCGGAGGATGGGGACTGAGGGAACAAAGTCCCTCCCACTGTAAGTAAAGGTCCTGTTCGAGACCACCTCAGGAACCTGCAAGTAGGTAAATCTTTGGGACAGGCCCCCACAACATCCTTCTCCCTTAAAACTGAGAGTCATGGGTGGACTATTAGGTGGATGAAAAAGTGGTTAGATGGCGACATCCATAGGGTAATGGTCAATGGCTCAGAGTCCTGATGGACAAGAGGGACAAGGGTTGTCCTTATTGTCCATACTGGGACCAGCGTTGTTTAATACTGTCATTAATGACATAGACAAAGGGATTGGGTGCACCCTCAGCAAATTTGCAGTTGACTTCAAGATGTGTGGAAGGATAGGATGCCATTCATAGGGACCTGGACAAGCCTCCTAAGTCACAATCACCAGTCTCATGAGGTCAGCCAGGGGCCAGGACAGCCCCTGATGCCAGCACAGGCTGGGGATGAGCAGATCCCAGCAGCCCTGCCCAGAAGGAATTGGGGTGCTGGTGGCTGAGAGGCTGGACATGCCCCAGCCATGGGCACTGGCAGCCCAGAGAGCCACACGTGTCCTGGGCTGCATCCAGAGCAGGGTGGGCAGCAGGGCAGGGAGGGGATTCTGCCCCTCTGCTCTGCTCTGCTGAAACCCCACCTGCAGGGCTGCATCAGCTCTGGGCTCCCAGCACAGCAAGGACATGGAACTGTGGGAGCAAGTCCCAGAGGAGGCCAAAAAGCTCCTCAAAGGGCTGGACCACCTCTCTTATGAGGAAAAGCTGAGAGGCTTGGAATTGCTTGGCCTGGAAAAGAGAAGGAGTCACACTGACCTAGCAGCTTTCCAGTCTGTGAAGGAAGCCTATGTGAAAGGGGGAAAGGGACTATTTACAAGAGCCTGTAGTAACAGGACAAGGGGGAATAGTTTGAAACTAAGAGTAGGTCTAGATTATATATTACAAAGATACTCTTTGCTGTGAGGGTAATGAGGCACTAAAACATGTTGCCCAGCAAAGGTGTGGGTGCTCCATCCAGGAAGACCAGGCTGGAAGTGGCTCTGGGTGACCTGGTCTAGTGGAAGTCATCCCTGCCCAGTAGCAGATGGCTCATAACTAGATGATCCTTAGGGGCTCTTTCAACCCAAGCCATTCTATGGTAATATACCATTTATTTTGAGAGATGCATTTTCTTTAATGTAGCAACGGCATAAATGTGATTGAGGGTTGCCATCTTAACCATCGTTTAAGGTGGTAGAAGCCATGTAAATTGCTAGCTATTTGTGTAAGTGTAATTAACAGTGAATCATAAGGTGAAATATATAATCAAAAGAAAAATGACTACTAGTTTTACCATGTTAGAAAAGAAAATTGTCTCTCTTTCCTTTCATTTTCTGGATGGAGTATTGCCATCAATAACAGTCATGCTACCCCCTACTGAAAATTTTAATTGCATTGGTAATATTGTCGTTAAAAGTACAGTTTGGATTCTTTTCTCTGAAAGTTTGAGTAACAAAGTCTCACAAGTTTAAGATGGAAGACCTGCCACACCAACTGAGTATGCATTATTAAGTGACCATAATTTCAACAGGAGGAAGAATTTAGCAACAAAGAGCTAAACTGTTCACTTCATTTCACTTCATGATCTGGGTTATGTACAGTTTAGGAGCATATCTCATGTTAGGTCTGATGACATATATACAAAGCCACAATGTTCACAGATGCATCTCAACAGTCAGAGACAACCATGGCCAGCTATAGGGAATTTTAACTGCATGTCCTCACTTCACCCAGTCCTGTAGTTTTCAAAGGAGCTAAGGCAAAGCAGTCTAAATCAGACTATTTTTTACTTTGCTAGTTGGGGCAACATTTTTGTTCTCATCTTTGCAACCTTTAAGCAGAAGAAGCATCCAACAGAATCTCAAGTTAAAGAGATTAAGGCAACAGAGTAGAGATTTGAGAAAGACCTTATTAGTGATTTGTTCAGAATTTAGAAAGCAGCATAAGACAATTAGCAAATACTTCCACAAAATTTAATGATTACTTTGAAGATAAACACTATATGTAATAGTGCCACCTGGTGACTGAATTATGTCAAACACAATTAAATCAGCCTATTAAATAAATAGGGTCCTGGCATTCCTGAATAGAGTGACATAAGTCCAAACAATTAGCAATCTATTGCAAAGGTGCTCTGGTTCAAAGCTTTATTTCAAATTTGACAAATTTCAAGAGACAAGCTCTTTCTCAAAGGTGGAAATACATGTAATACTCAGTAACTCTTCTGTGAAGCCGAAGAGTACTTAGTATGTTCAAAATCTGTCACCTGAGTGAGTCAACAAGATTGTAACTTGACAGAACTAGTTTATAGTTGAGATGTAATTGGGAAGTGTAACTGCTAATATTTGCTCCAGAGTAAATACAGAGCAATTCATTTAGCGTTGATTTGGACGTGACCATGCTTTAAGTGACAATCCATCTTTTCCACAACAGAAACAACCAGTATTGGCTGAGAAGTCTTCAATTAAAAAAAATAATTAGCCTTTCTAAAACTCTGTTCTATTTTAAGTATTGTATTTTCAGTTAAGGAACTTGGAAGCAACCATCCACAAAAGTCTCACTAATAATTGTTCCTGATTAACACGAGAACATCAATAAAAAAAGATAATTGAACACTTTTTTTTAATTAAAATAATCAAGTCAAGGAAAACAGCGTACGTGACAGATTGGTTGTGTAGAAATAATTGACTCATTAATCTTAACCATATGAACATGTTCACATTAGCAGGGTCAGCTGCTAGAAAGGATGGAACCATGGTTACATATTCACAAAGGTGTGAAGTTGAATTTACCCTAACTGCACAAAATCTTTCCTTAGGAACTTAATGGAAGCTTTAAAGATAGCTTTGGATAGCTATCCCATGCCAAAAGGAGAGACTCTTCAGTGACTCTCAAATCATGGGATATGGATTAAAAAGCTTTTCAGGAAAGAAATGCCTTCTGTCATGCTAAATGATCAGAACAAAGATGTTTGAATCACTGACTGTGGTCTCTATCTACAGAAGTATATCCTCAACCTCAGTGCAAAGGTATGTGCTAAAGCCTTTTCTTGGTGATAAGGTAACTAGACCTTCTATGCTAAATAGCTCCAGAGTTGAATTGTGTCAGTGCAAAAGGTTTCATACTTGCAGCAAACACTGATAACAGCACATGAGACTACATAGATGCGTGGGAGTTTTCAGCAATATGTTTATAACCACTGAATGAAATTGGTCCCTCTGTTGATTACACATTATGCACATATATAGGTGTATTTATATACAAATATTTGTAGCTGCGCACCACCATTATGATAGTGTTGACAGTACTCCTAACAGGCCATAAGCTTTGCCTTAAGTTGACAATTCAGGGCTTAGTTCCCGGAAAGGTCTATCTAAACTTAATTTGGCCTCCCTGGAGATTAATTTTAGTTCAGCAGAAAAAGCAGTCATCTAATGATCAGGTAACTCTTGTTGTATGTTTTGTTCAGCTTTGAAAGTAAACTGTGTTAAAATAGCTATCACTACGCAGAGATATGTGTTTAGTAGATAAAAGCAGTAATAAAGTTGTTAATCTATATGGAGACAGATTACTGTGACTTAGAAAGAAATGAAGCACAGAAAAGCAGTGGAGTCAGATGGCATCAGGGGCCTTCAAAGCCCTGGCACAGAGCAGTACAAGATGCCATAGCCTAGAGGCAGCTAACCAGTCATTCCTGGTCACCCTGGGAGCTGGGCAAAACCACTTCTCATGGTAATAAAGAGAAAAAAGGACAAATATCCAAAGAGTGAAACATACCTTGTATGGCATAACATGACCTTTCAGATCAGTGAAGGAAAGGCAAGCTACAAAGTGTATTGCTAATTAGCCACTAGTATATCCTAGAGGAAAAGAAAAAACTGCTGAGATCAACCCCACCTTTCCCCTGCAAATAGCTTAGGATACTGGTGATGGGCCATACCCCAAAGTCCTCAGACTGAAGCTACAATTGACCTTAGGGCCCAGAAGGTTAGTGGAAGGCTGAGTGGAAGGCTCATCACTGCCTGAAGAGTAGACTTCAAAAGGTTTGTCTTTGTGCCATTTTAACTTCAAGAGGTATGTCTTTGTGCCATTTTAACTACAAGAGTTAATGCTTTTGATCTGTTAGCATTGGTTACATGATAGTATCATTGCAACTGGGCTATTTATATTCTTCAATTAAACTGTTAAGATTTTCATTAGACTAATGAAAGACATTAGACTTGGCTTCACATGTAAGGTGCGTGGCTTTCTGTTGCAAAAGGGTTTTGAGTGTAAAAAGCTTGCAGGAGTGATAAAGGCTGTTTTGTAAGCCAGGTAAGATAGATATGTAGTACTTTGCATTAGTTCAGTTATTCGATGCAGAGACTGGCAGAAGAGGAGAGCAAGTCTATGACATGATGCAGCTGCACAGAGCCTCTGCCATTCTGAAGCACCTCAGTTCTTTCACTCCTGGAATTTCAGCCTTAAGAGAGTACAGAAGTTGCAGTTATGCATTTCCAAGTTGCTGCTTGATTGGACCCGCATGGGGCATTTTCAGTTGTCCTCTGTGCTACTGAACCATAAGATTTCTACACATGGAAGTCAGCTATTGTGATTGCATTGCCAATAATAGTACACTATAATAAAATGGGATGCAAATAAGTGCTTGGAGCCCAGCCAGCTGCTGTAAATCTCAGCTAAGCTGAGAGGACAGCTCCTTGAAACTATCCAAGCTAAACCAATTGATGGCAGTTGAAGATCTGGGTCAGCATGTTATAGAACTAGGAACTATCTCCGCTTCGATTATTTTGAGAATAATTGTTGAGATAAGCTTATTACTCTGATCTTCTCAAACATCTGCCTTTTCAGTGTCCATGATTGCCATCTCTTAATTCTCTTTCAATTTTTTAGTTCAGAGAGCACGTTAGCTCATTAAAGCCTACATTATTTTCTTAATATACTGCAGGGTTTCCCCCAGAATCAATATGGTCTATCAAATACCGCATCTTTCACTGGGGACTGTAAGTCAAAAGGCAAACCTCAGCCATCCAATCACATCTTTTCTAGAGCAATATAAATAGTTTCTCTTTAAAGAAGTACAAATAAAATTGTATTGTGGCTTATGTCTTAATCAATGAAAGTTACCAGGTATTTTCATGCCTCCCACTAAAAAATTAATGCACACATAACAACTGCAACTAGTGTCGGTATATGACAACCATTTCAACATAGTACTAAGCATACTCCTTATTTCTTTTTTAGATGAGGTCTTCATAAAAGATCCTTTATATATGGCTTTTCTGCTAGGGTCTTTTTAATGCTTTTGGAAATAGTCTTTATGATCAGACCCAGTGAAAAAGCTGGAAATATCCAAACTTTGGAGGATACCACAGAATTTAAACACACCAATTGACAATGCTGGGTTTCAAAATAACTAACTGATGATCTTTCTAAAACTTTCTTTTCCAAACCAAGGAAAGCAATTTGCTTCTCAATTTTAAACTATCTGCAGTCATTACATGATTAATCAATCATCTACAACTTCTTATATGGAAATAAATAAAATTAATGTTTGAGAAATACATTGAAGGAAAAGAGCCACAAAACTAATTTTTGGGGACTAGGGGACAATCACATTGCAAATGCAAGCATCAAATGCCACAAAAACAAGTAGGTTCACTTATAAGTTATATTCAGAAGGAAAAAAAAATGTATTCCAGTGGTGCTTAGAGCAAAAAGGAGCACATGTTCCTGCAGCTGAGAGATCTAAGGAAGGAACATATCTTGTCTCATTCAGAAAGAGATTTTTAAGGGTTTTTTACTGTGGGCAGTAACTTAACAGTGCAGACTTTGACCACAATAATTTTATAAGAAAGAAATACTGGAAATATTGGAGAGATATTTTTGGTATTTGTCTTGAAGGAAGGCTTTAACTAAGCAAAACACACACACACACACACACACTGAAGAACTGTCCTAGTGCAAGTTACCAATATTCTTCTTCATCCAGAAGGATGTCTTTTCATATTGGTTACATGACATACATGTTTTCCTCACATTCTTTTCCACACATGCTTGAATAAAATTCATAATTTTTGGTGTACTGCAGTCATGCTCAGTTTGTTCTTTTTCAAATTCACTGGCATACAAACACAACCAGTCCTTTTAAAAAGAGAACAGTTACCTAGCTGGCAGAGAAGGGGCTGTGAGATTGACAGGTGTATTAAACAAACCTGTGAGAAGCTCCCAGAAGATTGAAGTTTTACCTTGAAATCTAAATAGAAAGTTAAAAAAAGTTATTCAATATATTGTCTTCTGTGAAGATACAATTATATCACTAATAGGTGTATGGCTAACCAAGGATGCTGAGAAGGGTCTGAAAAGTAAAAATAGGGGAGAAGAGGGGGTGGGAAGTTTGTCATGGCAGCTATGTCTAGACATGTGTCTAAACCCATCTTTGAGATGTCCCCGCTCACCAACATTCCCAAAGGCAGAGCTCTTTTCTACAACTCCGGTGATTTTTTTCCAGACATTTTATAAAAGCAAGCATTCATGAGACTATTTTTCCCCAAAGCTGTTTTTCATTGTTAGGCAGATCAGATTTCCACTCAGCAAAGACAGCACTACAACTGCATGGACCTGCCAAGACACAGGCCTAGTGACCTCCACCTGCCCTCTCCTGTCTGGAGCTCACAGGGAAGGGATTTGCTTCATGGAAAATGTCTTCAACTGATATGATGTCATTTCCTTTTAATCTTGCATTCTCTGAGTTCTAGAAACACCAGGTTATGGGTCCATAGACATAGGGGGGAAAAAAAAAAGACTAACCCATACCTTCAGTTAGTATTCCTAATTTTTCCCTGCCTAAATAAAAGGAAGAATAAATTTTCCTTGTATTTCCTAATTTTCAGTGATGTTTGATTTATTACATGATTTACAGTAATTAAGACTTTTTATAACAAAACAAAAAAAATTGATGAACTAAATTCATATTACTCTACAGATAAATTCACTGTTGAAAGCGAAGGGAGACGACCCATCCTTGTTGATCAGCATCGAACTCCAGATTTATTGATCCAAAAGGCACGTTTTTATAACCGTGTTAATTAAGATCATACATATTGCAAAACTCGAGCTCACGATAGGCTACAGAGCAAGCACTAACCCCTCCCTTTGTTTTCAATACCAGTGGTTTGTTATTGAATCCAAGATTTATTTTCTCACCCTGTTATGAAAGTTCTCAAGGCCTCCATGTTATTGAAGACAGGCTTGAGAACTTAGCTGTTTACAGAAACAGGCTGTGAGAATTTGCTCCTCACAGCTGCCTTTTAAGCCATTTCTGAGCAAAATTCTCCAACAATTCACTTATTTTTTTATTTCACTATAGGTCACCCTTATACATTTACATCCAAATTCTCTCTAAAATTGATTCTTTCTAAATTCAGAAAAGACTGTAATGAAAGGCAAATGTATTTATGCTGAAGTCCTTTAATATTCTGTTTTTCTTACCGTATTCATGTAGCATCTTTCTCGTTATCTCCTTCCAATCCTCCAAAATAGATGTATCTGGAGTCAGAAGAAAAGTGGTAAAAAGAAAACAATGACTATTTACTTTCTCATAACAGGCCTCTTGTCCCTTCTCAATGGCTTTTCATGTCATTGTAATATTATGTCATTATAAAAAGGAGCCCAAAAAATAAGTTTTTAAATAACCTTTTCAGGTTATCATCAGAATGATAACCAAAATTCTTGACAGGATTTCACAACCATATATGCTTGCTGTTCACTACATGTTTTCACGTCTATGCATGTATATTAAACTGATGGAAGAAGATGAAGAACGTACATGGATCAGGAAAAAAACTAAAAGGCAAGTTCCCTAGATATTTTTAAAAATTTAAAATAATTTTGTTTTCATATAGTTATGTCTCAGAAACATTTTCTTTCTATTTTCTAGCTGTTTCATAGCAGCACTACTTCTTTCAAGTCTGTGAAATCCTTCATGTACTGATTCAGATATAACAAGGGAAACTAACTGAAATAGCACAAGAGGCACTTGACAAAACCACTAAAATAGCAGAGTAGAACTGATGATAGTATGCACTTTCCACAACAATGAACCTCCAGAACTTATGGTGAAAGGAGGCAGAGATGAGTGTAACAGCATGTTCAGAAGAATGTCAAATTCACTCCTGAAAAGGAGGTTTCAAATCAGAATAAAGGGAGTTAATAAGTAGGTGTCTCAAAGCACTTTACAGAACCACAGAATGGGTTAGGTTGGAAGGGACCACAGCAGGTCATCTGGTCCCACCTCCCTGCTCAAGCAGAATCATCCCAGAGCACAATGCCCAAGATTGTATCCAGGCAGTTCTTGAATGTCCCCAGTGAGGGAGACTCCACAACCTCTCTGGGAAATCTGTTCCACTGCTCAGTCACCGCACAGAAATTAAGTTCTTCCTTGTGTTCAGGTAGAATTTCCTATGCAACAATTTCTGCCCACTGTTTTTTGTCCCACTGGGCACAGAAAAAAGCTTGGCATCACAGAGCAGAACATGGCTCCATCCTTTTGACACCCTCACTTCAGATCCTTACAGACATTGATGAGATCCCCTTTCACTTGTCTCTTCTCAGGGCAGAACAGAACCAACTCCTACATCTTTTGCTCATAAGAGAAGTACTCCAGTCCCTTACTCACCTTTGTCACCCTCTGCTGGACCTTCACTGCCCTCCCTTCATCTGTTCAGGTATTTGTTTCATCATAGAAGGCAAACAGGTCATTCAAGAATGTTTTACCTCCAATTAATCCATGCTCATTACTCCTCAAGATCTTTCTGTCCTCCATGTGGATAGAAATGGCCTCCAGAATCATCATGGATTAATGTGAGGCTAACTGTCTGGTAGTTTCCTGGGTCCTTCTTTCCCTTTTTATGCCCAGTGTGATGTTTGCTTCCTTCCAGTCCTCAGGCACTTCTGTTCACCACAGCATTTCAAAGATGGCTGTAAATTGCCCACCTTGGTGTCTATCAGCTCTCTCAGCACTTGTGGGTTCATCCCATCAGGGCCCATGGACTTGTGGACGCCAGGTTTGCCTGACTCCAACTCGGTCCTCCTTGGGCAAGGGAAAGTCTCCACTCAAGCCTTCCTTGTCCCCAGTCTCCTGGGTCAGAGATCCCTGAGGGCTGGTCTTGTCAGTGATGACCAAAGCAAAGGCAGCACTAACTCTGCCTCCTCTGGGTCCTCTGTCAACAGGGTCCCACTTCCATTTAGTAACAGATTTACATTTTCCTTGGTGTTTCCTTTGTTACTGAAGTACTTAAAGAATCCCTTCTTCTTGTCCTTGACTTCCTTGGCTTTATGTCCTTGTTCAGATTTAATTCCAGGTAAGCCTTAGCCATCCTTGTCTCATTTCTACTTACACTGCCAACCTCTTTCTGTTCATTCCAAGTGGTCTGAGCCTGCCTCCATCTATTGGCTATTTTCTGCTTAGTGATAGAGCAGCTGACAGGAGTTCTTTATTCATCTACACAGATCTCTTCCAGTCTTTGCCTAATGTCTTGTCCATTAGGATGCATCATTCCTGAGCTTGTAAGTGGTGCTTAAATATCAACCAATGCTTTTGGATCTCTCTTCCCTGCAGGGCCTGTTCCCATGAGATTCTTCCAAGACCCCTGAAGAGTCAAAAGCTAGTTAACTTCTGCTGTAGCCATTAAAGATCCTGGGATAGCATGAGTGACTATTGTATCAGGACAGACTGATTTTATTTAAAAACTCTATTACACTTTTCCAGCTTCTTCCACCGATTCCAAGTAAAGAAGATTTGGAAGAAAAAAAAAAAAAAGGCAGCAGAATTTAGAATGGGAGGATAATTCAGGCAATTTCAGACCTGAGGAGGTTTGAAATCATTGAGGCAGAATATTTAGGTAGTTTTTTGAAAAGGGTATCCAATGAAACAACTCTCCAAAGTGGAGGAAAAAGGCTAGTTTTCTAATTTGATATAGTTGTCAACCATTTAATGAAAAGAATCATGTCACAATTTTGCTTAGAGTGCCAGAAGACCGGACCTAAAAACCCAAAAGTCTTTCAAAAAGGAAAGCAGGACTGCTGACAGATATTTACTCTGAAAAAATTATATACTGAAATGAAATATGACAAAATCAAACTAGCTTGTTTCCCCATCCTCCTCCTTCTCTTTGTTTTGGGGAGAGGATTCTTGTTAGGTTTTTGTTGAAGACCCTTCTGCTCTATTGGAAAATAAGGCAGACATCTTTATTTGGGAACATTTATGCAACACATTCAGTGTTGAGGAAATGCTTGGTCCTGCTGAAGAGAAAATAACATGAACTCTCAGGCGGCCATGCATATTTTCAGTACTAAGGCCATAGTGATTTTTTTTCCCTCTGTATTCAGTTATGCAAATTTTTCATTCAACTTGTGTTGTGGGTCTCAAATTACTGTCTAAGTAACTGCACTAGCAAAAGCAGTGCAGTCTGAAAGTCAATACTCCTACACTGCTCTGAGATTAACCTCTGGCTTGCAACAGACAGCAACTAAGTGGAATAAGAGAGCAACCAGTTTTGTCAATGCCTATGGCTGAGAAGGAGTCCTATAAATGCTCACCGTAACAGAATCATACTTTAAAAATTAGGTTATGTCACTTTAGAAGCAAAAATACGGAGATTTGGGCTATGATAGGCAGAAAGCCACTTAATTTGAAAGTACTGTTGTTAGCACATGGGAAAATGCAAGACTGAAAGAGAGAATTCACTCATTGCAGTTTGTTTGTTAGCAGAGCCTATGTAACCTTATTAATTGGGTAATCAAAACAGGGTTTTATTTTTTCACACCTTTGGCAAAGTAAAAACACAGGCATTTAACAACACAGTCTATATTGTGGCCCCTTGCTATATCTATGGAATTACATGTGGTGAAATCCATAAATAAAGAGTAAACATTCTCGTTAATCAGCACATACAGCTGCCAAATAATCTGTGATTTCCTCAGGTAAAGAGTTATTTCAACAGTGCTGGGCCTGCACTATGGCTGAGCTCTGATAGCAGTGGGAAAATTGACATGTAAACTTCCAAACACTAAGGAATAATTTGACTTTGAACATAGTGGTAGCCAGTCATTCAAAATCAGGAAACTAGTATCTATAATTTATTTTTAGACTCTTTGGACACTGAACCTGCAGCAAGCAAACTCACACTGGTTCTCAAGATGAGAGTTTAGGTACTGCCTGAATGAAGTACAGCTGTGGTAACATGGATGCTGCAGAACCCACCTAAAAACCTGTTGACATGGTGTTTTATAAGAGAAACGTTAAACTGCTCAGTAGATTTTTCTAAGACTGGCAAGCTTCAAGGAGCAGTAATAACTGAGATCACTGTCTTTAAAACTGCAGGCAGAAAAGTAGCAGCCTTTACTGCCGCCTTTCTGCCTAGCGCTGCAGGGAAGACAGCCCCAAGCCAGCAAGTGTTACCCTGCCTGACAAGTGCATCTGCATACCTCCTGATCCCCTTCTCAGGGCTAGCCCAAAGTGTCCAGCAAAATGCTGCGTCTTAACTTTGTCATTAGAAGTAAACAGCTCTTGGCCAGCAATATGGGTGATGTTGTACAATATCTTAAATGAAAACCCCTAATTCAATATTTCAAACCCAGTACTGGCTTTTTGGAGATGAATGGATCCTTAAAAATCACATTTATCATCCCCTAAAGCATCAAATTCAAGGAATAGTTTTTCCTTCCAGCTTTTTATAGTATAAAGAATAAATTGTATCTAGGAGGTTTGTAACTGTTTTTAATTCCAGCAAGTGCTTCGCCATGGGCACTTTAAGAAATGCCAGCAGAGAAAATGCTTGACATTTTCTGAGACTGGCTCCTTAAGTTCCTAGAAAAGGTGGAAGTTAAATAACCTTGCTTATATTAGTTCACATACACCTAATTTTATGGTTTAAGATACGCATGATTAAGCCAAAGAAATTGTTATCTTCTATTACATTTATCATTATAACCTCAAAGGTAAAAAGCAGTCTTCATTTACATCACATTAGAAAGTTTAAACTCAATCTAATATTAGGGTTAAAGGGAAATGGGGATATGGAGTGTGGGGGGATTACTATTACCTAGCAGCTAGTCATTTAAGCAGATTCCTTAACAAGTCTCTGAAGAGTACTCCCAATGTGGGATTTACTTGTTTCTAGTATTAGCTGGCAATGAATGAACTAGATATTGGTAGCAATGATGAATAACAACTAATAATGCATCTCCATTAACATCTTAATTCAAGTCAGGGATGTTTTTGGGAAGTGACTTCAGGTTGTTCCCACTTACAACACTTTTCTTGAAATCTCAGTTCAAATACATGAACTAGATGTCTTCTGGATTAAACCAAGCTAGAAGAGGGGCCTCATGGTATAATCTAAAATTAATTTGATGATCTGTTATCAAGAAAACTTTATTCTCATTAAAATTTTATCCATACCTTTATTTTATAAATTTTCTTTTAAATATATATTTTATTTATCAACACATTAAGCATTTGACTTATGTGTTCTGGAAAATTTTTCCTCAGAGTTTCAAACCCTAAAAAACCTGAGGACACAAAATATATGTCTCAAATTCATTGAACACACCAGGAAGCTCCCTCATACTGTTTATACTCAGGCCAGGTCACTATCACTTTTTGCAGGAAAGCTAATGGACATATTTATTATAGTTTTCCAAATCTAATGTGAATTTGCTGTAGTATTTGAAGACCTGGTTTGGGCAGTACACATCAATCAAAACTGACTAGTACTTCATGAGGTGCCCACATTCCTTCCTGATAGTGTCTGATCACAGACACCTGGGTTTAATTCTGTCAGGCTACTCTTCTTGTGGCACCCATGTGTCCTGACTTTATCCTAGCTTGGGTAAAAGCTATGCATCTCACACTCTTGGCCTGCTGTTGTGGGGCTGAGGTTCGTTGACAGCTGCTTCCTCTACCCTTCATTCATTCTTCTGCACAGAATGGTTGATGTCAATTGGCTCAAACATGAGCCAAAATAATATTTTCCTTAAATAGTTAAATTGGGCTTTGATTTTTGGGACTACAAGACTTCACAGGTAAAGGACTGCAGGCTGCAGAGCGCATTTCTGTGCCCAAAACCTGCCAGTCCAGTGTCCTCAGAAGCCCCGTGTCTCACTCTGGTCTCTGGTGACCTTGCACGCAGCCCTTTCAGAAGGGCCACAGCCCTGAGCTCGCTTCTGACGTGTCAAGGAGCTCTGCAGCCACCTGAGCCTCCAGCAAGGCTCAAGGTGCAGCCTCAGCATCCGAGCATGTGAAGGGAGCAGCTGCTTTTCCAGCAGCAGCTGCAGAAGCAATAGATACGGAAGGAGCCAGTCAAGCTGCAAAAGAAGCTTCTGTTGTTTTAGCAAAAATCTGCAAGCTGATCTTTCCCTGTTTAGTGATACATGAGTAGTGGTATGGAAAAATAATATTGAGGGCATGGGAAAGAAATCACTTTAAAATCTCAAGATGTTTTCTATGATCTCTACTTAATCTAAATTTAGTCAATTTAATCTAAAAAAAAATCATCTTTTTAAGACTTACTCCTAAATGAAGAGTACAGACCGTGTTTCCTCTTCTGAGCTGAGTAAACACAATGCTCTACAGTGGGAGTTCCACAAATTACTGAGAAGGACAAGGCAATTTTAAGCATGGCACCTCCATATATATTCCTCTTCTTCCCAAACCCAAGACACAGATCTTTCACACCCACACCTCACAGTAAATCCAGGAATGAAAGGTTTACAGATTATCTTTGTATAACAACTGGAGGGAGCACTGCTAGCCTTCTGTTCCTTAAGATTACATAAATTTACAAAAAAAAAAGAAAAAAATCACACCAAAGGAAAAACAAAACACACAAAACCTCCACACACAACCAACAGGAAAAAAAGACAGGTTTGTGTTACAAGAAAATTCATCATTCCAAAATATATTGTAGTTTTGTTTCCAACTTAGTCCACTCCTTTTAGGAAATAAAAGGAAAGAGCTATGACTAGTTGACCTACAGACTTTTAAATTTTTTTTTTTTTAACTAAAAAGGAAGGTCATTTCTTTGTAGTCATCTTTATAAATTAACCTTTGTTTATTGGAACAGATTGATGTCTAATCTTGGTTTAGGGATATTTGTATATGATGCAGTTGTGCATTTAGCTACAAATGAATAATTCAAGCCACTGAATAACTCAAAGATGCAAATAGAAGTGCAAAAAAAATCCCTCATTTCCTTGGTTTAGCCAGTTTATTTAATTCTTTCCATCTTGCTGAGACAATTTTTCTTCAAAGCCAAAAGATATTTATTTATCAGTCATATGAGTTCAAGTTAATCGAACAACAAAACCTCACATGCCAGTAACTCAGGGGAAAATTAAATCTGCTGGATTCCCAGTGGCAATTCAGAGTGTAAGGATTCCATCCAAATTTATCACCATGACTGGGAAAAAAGCGGATGACTTTGCACAGCTAGGCCATACTAAGGGCAACATTTTCATATGTGGGAGGGCAATTTAATTTGTCTTTCCTTTTCATGACTCACAAGCAAAGATGTATTTGCACAAAAATATGTGGACATTTTAAAGCAATTAATTAAGCATGCAATTTATATGAAAAAATTACTGTAGGACATTATCTAGGCATCCAAGATGTACATGTCATTTCTGTGTCTTCTCATTTGTCGACATCATTTATTTTGATTGTGCAATTAGAAAAGTAGATTAATTAATTTCTGTCTTACTGCAAGAAGCAAGGCAAACTCAGCAGCCAAGATGTCAAAGCTATGAAGGAAAAAAAAGAAATAAAAATCAGGGCACTACACTGAAAAGAAAAGCTCCAGGCAAACAGAGCTTCTACATACCAATATAGGGAAAATAAGAAGGCTGAATTTAAGGAGCAAAAGCTAGGCTAAAATGTGTCATTTAAAGTCTCACTGTGACAGAAAACACAGTTAATGTCAAATCTTATAAACATAAATGTAAAAAAAAGAGGGGGAAGGTCATCTAGCTCAGAGAAACTTAGTGGTATTAGTGGTTCAGAAATGTTTTATGTGGTTCTCATTAGAACTCATTGGAAGATGTACAGGTAAATATATTTTCATTAAATATTCAGTGTTTCACAGAAGCAGGAACATTTTACAGAGACATATTGATTTCAATATACCAGTTCTCAGGTAAAGAAAGAGACCAACAAAAGCTCACAAGATTTGCAATCAAGAGACAAATTCTTCAGCACTATATAGGGGGGAAAATTAAATATTTTGATTTATCTCAGGTACATAAGCTAACATGAACTCAAAGACCTGAAAAACAAAATAGTCATTCTTAAGCCCACGCTGATTTGCCTCTTGGTTTCCTTTCCTGCCATGAAAGTTACTGTCATTTTCAGCTCAACAGCATTCCTGCCAGTCAGGCTGTTACCTTGAACTTTTTTTTATGGATCTGCTGCAAGGATTGTGTCACAGGAAAACACATATTTTCATGAAGTGCATTGGTCAGTTTTGGAAGACCTTACCACATTGTCTGAAATCTGTCCTTGAGTCCTAAAATATGTGGCTTCTTCCAACAGAAAAGACTTAGGCAGATGTTTTGACAAGATATTTTTCACTTTTCCAAGTTATGAACATACTTCAGTCAACAGCATCCAATCTGTGATCTGTGATAGGTCACAGTTACTTATAGTAGTCTCATCTTTTATTGTAAAGATTCAGAGAGAACAGGAGGCTGTTTTGAAATTATAAAGATAAAAATCTTAAAGAAAATATTGTCTGCAATGACTCAGTGTGAGTAGATGATCCCTTTTCAGACATGTCCTGTAAAAGCTGCTTAGAAAGCTTTCTACCTCGCCTCCCAACATCTAATGACCTTTTGCTGAAGGAGTTTTCTTCCATGTTTCCCTGTTAACTCTTCTGTCAATACATGCTGTCTGGTAATCCCTTTTAGCCTTTTTGACTGAATTACATCCTCTTTAAAACACCAGCATCATTACTTGCACATATTTGTGTCTGCAGCAATATTTAGCTCAAAGTGATACCTCTGAGCCCCAGGTCCTATTGTTATTATATGTTATTATACCACAATGTTATTATACCATAACATTATAAATTGCTCTTATTAATCACAGCATTTCTGTGATTTCATTGAAATTGTTTTGACATATAGAAAACATATCTAAACCAGACGTACACTGTCTTTCAAAATAATATTCTTCTCAGTTTCTTATTTACTCATGACAAGGGCTAACTGCATTGCAGTATCTTCTCACTAAAACCTTTATGTAAGTCACCTGTATAAGAGATTCCAGCATTTAATAGTGTGATAAAGGTACTCAAGAGTAGAAATGTAAATAGTTGATTTCTCTTTTCCAAGAGAAATCAACTATTTACATTTCTACTCTTGAGAACCTTTTCTCTTTTCCAAGAGAAAATAAGTATGTGGAACTTAAAGCCTTGGGCTAGACATCCTGTAGTCCAGACTCCTGTCTCAAGAAGAAACAGGTCACACAGGGGAAGAGGAGAAGGCTCAGACACTTCAGGTGTCACTCACTAGCAGCTCTCTGAAACGAAGGACCATACTTCCTGACTTTGACCACAGCAGATGGGATCATAAACTATCACATTATATTCCTAAATTGACTTTTTCTTGTGAACATTGTTTCAGGTGTTCAGACAGAGCTGTACAAGCTATAGAAGTAATTGTGATTTATAGATTTATGTGTTTAGTAGTCACTGTGTCTTGTTGCTTGTCTTGGGCATGTACAACCCTCTGTTTGAGAAAAAGTAGGTATGTTTACAATGTTTTGGATGAGTTTGAGAGGGGTATTTTGTATGTTTTCAGATTAGTAACTATAGAGACATATTTTCAAAGTGCTTACCATGAAATTCTATGCATTAAGTTTAGATCAAGTTACTAGAGTTCAATATGCCAACTAGCACATGTAGTGGCATAAACAATATAAAAATTAATATGAAGCAATGAAATGTCATGCCATAACAAAAAGTGCTCTTGTAAGGTCTTTTATGCTAAAAAGTGTGTCTTAAGTTGCTGGTTTTGACATAAAATGACCTAACATGAAAATCATCCAAACCAAAGAGAATTTTGATAATTTGCATATAAATGTGCTTAAATTGAAATGTGTGTTAATATATAAAAAACCAAACAACTTGTGTATTTCTGACTAGTCAAACAAGTTGCCTTCCTGAGTACTAAGCATAAGACAAACAGGAACGTAAGGCTCTGAGACAGATTTTCTGTCATTCTGAAATTAATGACATTCACTGCCTTGGATGTCAGTGACTAATGCTACTGTCTACACAGTTAAGGTACACGTTTAGGAATACACCAGGAAACAAAGATGACTTGGCGACCCCCTGCCTGCACTGTTGGGGCTGATCAAGTACAAGGCAGGCTGAGTTCATAAGATATATTTCTGCATTAGCTTTCTACTGTAATTGGACCAATTCATCCTGCTCCTAGCAGGTCTTCTTAGCTTCCAAGCAAGTAACTTCTCTAATATAGTTACACAACTTCTTCATCAGATGTGTCTGAGATGCAACTAGCACAAGGAAAATTATAATGCCTGCACCCTCCCACACAAGCAGAGCTTCCTATACACTGCTGCAGTGAGAAGCTTGCACGTTTTGTAAAGCGTAAAACAGACCTACCAAGAACCTGCTTTAGTACCATAGCGACTTTTATTTTTATGAGAACTGATGCTGATCCTGTCAAATGGCCAGTGTTTCAGAAAGCCGTAAGAACACCTGAAATTGTGTAGTCCTTGGCACTGACACCATCTCTTTTCTGTTTGTTTAGAGCACCTTCTTTTACAGAGCTCACCCTGTATGCAAACTACTAACAGAAAACAGCATTGCTTGTAAAATCCGATCTTTACTGAAAGATTCAAAAACTGCAACAGGACAGTTACTCTGAAAATCTGGACATTTGACAATGGATTGACTTTAAATGGTTGCTTTGCTGTCAGCTATTGGATCTTGACAACTGTTTAACAGCACACTGTAAGCCCACATTCATATAAAATTAAAGAGATAACTGACAAGTAGAACAGTGTAATTCAAAGTGGCATTTGTCCAAGATTGACTTTGCTATCCCTACATTGAATACTCCAAAGGGATCTTTAATGATTTATGGTAGGAAAGGATGAGTTTTGTGGGCCAGTGTGCCACAGTAGAGTACTCCTCCGTTCCACAATCTGTGCCAAGGTTTGAATTCAGCGCTGGCTGAAAGAAAAAAGCATCAAATCCCAAATCAGTCTCTGAAGTGTTTTGGCAATAAGTGACCCAATTTCAGCCTTTCAGAACCTTGATATAATTTCCCAGTTTTGAGCACCTAAGGCAGAAGTTGCTCATAGAATCCCACCTTTCCTCCAGAAGTATCTGGTCCTACAGCCTGTATATAGGCCTATCGCAGTGGAAACTATCAATGCAGTTGATCATTTTGTCCTCTTTCTATCTACCTTTGAGCACAATGAAAATGTGGGTCCTCGAAATAAACAAGGACAAGTACTCAATTCAAAGAAAGAATCAAAGATTTCCATGTTTTTCTTTCAAAACTTGTGCAGTTTTCCAGGTGTTCACAGTACAAATGTTGCTTGTTGAGGCAAGTACATGGAACTATATTTTCAAGTCAATTCCAGCTACACTAGTTTAACTGTAGCATTTCTCATGACCCTTAGCTTAAGACCTGGCTAACTACCAATGCTACCCTTGTGCACCCAACAAGTTCTACACGACAGTTTTGGTTTTAGGATTAGATTTTACAACCAATCCTTATTTGTGCCGGACAGCACAGCACTCCTCCTTACCACATGAAACACTTAGCTGCCCCTTCCAGACCTATGATACTTGGTCACAGTTTAACACCCGTCAGCAGCCATGCCCCATGCAGCCTCTAGCTCACTCCCCCACCAGTGAGAACAGGGAGAAAATTGGAGAAGTAAAAGGCAAAAATGTTGTGAGGTGAGATAAAGACAGTTTAGTTGGGAAAGCAAAAACCACACAAGCAAAATAAAACAAGGAATTCATTCACTGCTTCCCAAGGGCAGGCAGATGTTCTCCCATCTCCAGGAAAGCAGATCCTTATTATGCATGATGATTACTTGGGAAGACAAATGTCATCTTTCCTCCCTTCCTCCTTCTTCCCCCCATTTTATATACTGACATGATGTCACATTTTCTGGATTATCCCTTTGGTCGGTTTGGGTCACCTGTCCTGGCTGCATCTCCTCCTGACATCCTGAGCACCCCCAGTCTCCTCCCCAGTGCGGCAATGCCAAAAGCAGAAAAGGCCTTGGCTCTGTGCAAGCCCTGCTCAGCAGTAACAGAAACATCTCTGTATTATCAACTCTGTGCTCAGCACAAATCCAAAACACAGGCCCACACCAGCCACTGTGAAGAAAGTTAACTCTGTCTCAGCCAAAATCAGAATATTTGTTAAACAAGCATTGGTCCAATAAGTTCTGAGTTCCCACACCCACATGCTGACAAAATGAAACAAAGTTCATAAAATCCAAACTGAAGTGGACAGATGACAGAAATACTAGAGAAAAAATTATGCCACTTGTACTGAAGAGGTGAAAATATGTGGCTTAAATTAAAACATCACATTTGGTATTACAGCCCATATGCACAAGTGAGGTAAAAAGATACCATGAAAGTATCAAAAAGAAAAAAAGAAAAGACATGTTCACATTTAACCAGAAATGAGTCTGTCAACAAGGAATGCAAATTTCAGAGCAGTGAAAAAGTGGCCATGTCTTTCTGCTGAAAAGAGAAAGGAGGAGGAGTGGAGGTAAATAAATAAAAGAAGCAGAAAATTTAGCATGGCACAACCATGAAAATTAATGCTTGAAGCAAAAAGAGGGACAAAAAGGATCTGAAAAAAGTACTGATAAGCTCAAGAGGAAGAGTTATAATAATGTGCATGGAGGAGGAGAAAATAAGGGGAAGAACTATAATGTAAAGAATGCTAAGCTGGTAAATCCTACTACTTTTTTTATGACACAGGATACAGGAATAGATCATTTAGGATTCTTCCCAACCCCAAGAAACAATGTCAAATGGCAGTCATTTCTTTTCACCTAAGAGAACATTGACACTAAAAGGCACACAGAGACAGAAAAGCAATCTGAAGCAAATTACATGGGTTTTCAACATGAAAGGAATTATTTTACGAGCTTTTGTACATAACATGGGGTAATATCATAAGGGGAAAAATTATGTAAGAAATTATATCATAAATTGTTCATTTGCAACAAATCTAAAGTTGCTTTGGAAGAGGAATGAATCGTGAGCTATTTTCTCCCAAATATGTTCTCTAAAACCTGAATAAAGTGACAATTGTTCAGGGCTAACACAAAGGAAATCTTTTTTCCAAGGCTTCAAAGTAACAAGGGAATGAGACAAAGTAGATTCTGCAATTCCAAGAAATAAGGAAAGGTCTGGTTTTGCTGCTAATACAGCACAAGTTTGACTGACCAATATAATGTCAGCCATACATAGTAAATAAGAAAGATTTCACACCAAGCTTAGTCCTCATATTTTACAAAATACAAAAATTTCCCTGCTGAACCTGACCCTCTCTATGTACCATCTGTGCCTATGTTGAGAACGTGAAAACTTCTACAACAAAATGAATCAAAAATCAAAATAAATGTGGCATCAAGTTGTTGTGGATGGGAACAGGGGGAGGTTTTTCTTCTAAAGAGATACTAGTTTCCTGATTTTAAATGAATGGATATCACTGTGTTCAAAGTCAAAATTATTCTGCAGTTGTGGAGATGGGTCGGGGTTAAGTAATAGACAACTGATGACAGACACTACTTTTCTATGGCAAGAGAAAGGAAGTGAGCATTATTTGGAGTCCTTACACTTCAGAGGCAGAAAATTGCAGAAGTCTATTTCTCCTCTAATGCACAAGTGCTATCATCTCAACTGTGAAGACAAAGTTAAACACTCAGAACACTTTCCTGTTCAAATGTAAGGGCCTCCTTTTACAAGGAAGAAAAACATGAATACAATAGGGTCAGAGAGAGGAGATGTGGATGCTGGCCTCAAAAAATAAAGCTTGTTTACCTTATGTATTGGTGTAATTTTCCTTCATAGTTTACTATGGAGGAAGAAAATCTACTTTCCTCAGATACACTCAGATGGGCTCAAATATAAGTTCATTCAATTCATTAAATCTTGCTGTATTGCAGGAAAAACCCCAACATATTACTGTATTGTATTATTTTTTTCTAACATGGAGTAATGGAAATATTAATTGCATACGCAAAAAGACTTAAATTGCTTTTCTACAAAAAAAAAAAACGGTGAAGAATAGTTTATCTTATCCAACTTTTTTATTTCTTTATTTTTAATATATTATTGGAATTTAGGCATGGAAATTATGGGTCATAATCAATAACTAGTTAGTGGTATATCTCTGTGTTTAAAATGGATAGTGCTACTCACATATATTTAGCTTATAATTGATGCTGCCCACATACAGCTTTCTGTACAGCCTATCTTGCCTATTTTTCAACACTGCTATTCAGTTTCTTGCACAAATGCCTACGTATGGAAACTGGCTCAGCTGCTTAGAGTACTCTTAAACATGAACATTTCCAAACTACCTCAAAATGGTAGCATTTTAAAACATTATCAAGTTGTCTAAAGAAGAGACTTTTATGTTTTTCTTTGTTACATGTTTTATTTCTATGTTTTAATAGAGTATCTTAGCATAGTAATAAAGGGAGCCATGAGGGGAAACACTAATTTAGCATAAAAGGGACTTGTCAAAATGCTACAGTCCATGAAAGTGGATTAATTGTTCATTTTTTTCCTTTATGGTTGCATTTCACAGATGGGAAGCTGAAGGAAAGACATTCATTGGTCCAAAGCCACACCCAAAGTAAGTGGTGGAACAAGAACTAAACCCAAAGACTCTTCCTTCTTCTGCCCCCCTATGTTATTGTCCTCCTCTACAATGATGGTTCTACTATAAGTAACAATCCTGGAAATCAGCTGGAAAGGTCTCTGCTGCACAGACTAGATTTTGTCTCCCTCCTCAGTCTGTGGTCTTGCACACGCCTATTGGATCAGGTCTTTGCTGAAAATGTCAGCTATTAACCCCTCCATAAGAGGTATTTAAGGAACTTCTTTGAGATTCAGGAATACTTGAATTTTCCTTCACTTTCTCTATTTATAAGTTATGATGTTTGGGATTGAAATTAATAAAAACTTACTAAGCCTTTCAATATGAACAAGGTCAATTAATATTATCAGTATTTGTGCTTTGGTTTTGTTTTGGTCATATCTGTCATTCATACAATTTCCAGAATTTTCTCTGTGTCAGATTTTAAGCAAATGAACCCAAAAAAAGCCCTTTTCTTGGTTATTTCCTTGAAAAATCAAGACTAAACTCTTCCCAAGCAACGTTCATCAGAAGAGAGCAAGAAGCAGATGGTAGATGTCTTAACTTTCAGGTAGATGAGGTAGGTCTTAAGAGAACTAAGCATCGTGGTTAGAAGAAATAATCACACAAAAATTCTTTCTTCCTTTTATGCTCAATTACTTTGAGCAGCCATGATGCAAACTGCATCCTTCATCCTCAGACATGACAGTCTTAAATAATTCTCTCTACAGGAGACCATTGCACTAACAGGATATTTGTTTCTCCACATTTATCAAAAAAAATAAACTACACCCACCTATTCTTTTATACTCCAGTTCAGTATAGATACATATGGAAAGTTTGTCTTCACTCATCCAGACCATAATCCACAATCAAAACAATTTTAAGGAAATCAACTAAGGAAAAAAAAACCCAGTAAAAATTCGTCATCTCCCTTTGCTTCACCTGAAGGACACCCCTTTCCTGAGTGAGAAAATGAACTTGTGACCTGAGTGAACCATTTACTTTTTGAGAATACATTGTCATAGAATCAGATGGCATAAATATGTTACAGGAAGTCTCTGGCTTCAAGATCCTGAAAGGAAAGCTTGCCATATGTTTTCTGGTGACATGAAAATTCAGTTTTGACTCCCAAGGTGCTTCACATTAGGAAGAAAAACAGTATTTGGGGAACAGCAGAGAAAGCCTCTTTTGCATTTCATTTTTCTTTAGGTTTGTTTTTTTTAGTTATTACAAAATTCACAAGGAATACAGAAATTCATACTAGCTTTGGATGAAAACAGTATTTGCAAATCTTTTTTTTAATTAGGCGAATGTTCACACAAGTAAACTCATTTACTTCATTTAGCAGGAGTGTTAAATTCTGCTAAATGTAGTAGCAAAAGGAATTTTGGCATCATCTTTGCCCACATGTTAATGTTGCTACAGTGGTAGGTATGGGCACTACCATTATATTGTACCTATAAGCATAAATCTTTTACTTTATTTCATGAGGGAAGAATAGTATTTCATGCTTCTGTTTGTGATGCTTTGCTGTGTTGCAAATTCTTTTCAGAGAACTTTTGCACTAGGAGAGCCCTTATACTGCCCTCTTTTGTTTGTCTAGTCATTTTGAGCACAGCAAAAATCCTTGAAGGCAGAAAAAAATGCTGAGATTATTATCTAGGAAAGGGATAATGCCTGCTTACTAGTTTTAGACACTGCTATTTGTGAACAGGTATTTGTGAACAAGCATATTGATGAATCAAGATTGTACTCAAAGAAAATAATCTGCTCTGACATATTTTTCCTTTTCCATTTAACATTTATTCAAGTTTATTTATTCATTTGAAGGATAACAGAATTTGTCAACTTGTTAGATAAAATATTCCATTTTATCCTTTAAATAAACATCATTTTCACTAAGAAATCAATTTTTTGATCCTAAAAATATTTTAACCCCCTCCCAAGGTAACAAAAGAGAGAAAATGGTGAGGAAGCAACTGGTTTTCAGTGTATAGCTTGCCCTCAGCAGTAACTAACTAGCTTAAACCTCTGTCTGGCAGCAGTTGTTATCTTCGAGGTCCTCCATAAAATATGTCTAGAAGATGGTTTCCAATTTATTTTTATTTGAGTCTGTATATCAAAGGCCACACCTGAGTGGTTTTTATAATTAAGATCTCTGAAACTCTGATTCATGTTGATCTTTCAGCCTCAGACCTTTCATGCTTCATAATTTCTTTCCTAAAATATGGCTCCTAGAATTGAACATGTAGGTTCCAGCTATGCTCCCCCTAATGCTCAGCATTAACCAATTCATAATTCCAGCTCCTTTGAGTCTCTTTTTACTACTGCCAAAGATTGTTCAAATAGCTTTGGTGTATTATTTATGATTAACCCTGTTTCCCAAGGTGATTTTTTTTTCTTCCTGAAATTCATGCTTTTGTTAGGGTCCTTTCTAAGCCTACTAGTATAACTGTCTATCTTCAGTCAAGTGGATGACCTAGATCACTTCAGGTCTATCTTTTTGCTGTTTTTTTTATCTTTTGCATCAAATCTGACTTTATGATTAGTAGAAAGTACATTTTCCTTCTTTGTTAGCTATAAGACTAATTAACATGCTATATATGTTGCTATGTGTACATCAGCACAGACACTAATCAGATTCACTCTGCAGAACTAGCGAAAACAATTCTTTGTCATATTAAAGTTTGGTGAATATAAAACAAATCTGATCTATGCTTGCTCTAAAGGAATAAAGTGTTTATACAAGGTGACCCTGACACTTGGCTAGCAAGGGATCAGTGACCAAACATTGTGTAAAAATTTATATTCCAAAGCTATGAGATTTTTTTTAAAAAATTGAAAGCAGATAAATTGCAGTTAAGTTAGAGAGTAGTAATTCCAAAGAGCTCCCAAAACAAGCAAGAGAAGAAGGATGTGTGGTTTCAGTAAGCTTGTGAACTGAAGAAACAGAATATCCTCCTTGATACATCTTTTACCACGTGGTAAATTAGAAATTTAAATTAAAATCAGGTTTAAAATACTATTTTTAAAATATGTGAAACTCTTGTAGCTCTTGATCGTAGAAATGGTGAATTGTCTTCAAAAGGGATGAAATGAAGTCAGACAAAGGTCAAAGTGGACTTCTGGATATCATCTAAATCAAACAGGACTACCTAGAAAAGCAGAGGTGTTATGAATATTTCCAGGGAGGGAAACTGCACTGTTTCTGGGCAACCTAAGCCAGGGTTGAAACAGCCTTACAGTGGAAAAGGGTCTTTTAATGTTCAGAAAGAAATACATCATTTTCAGTTTGAACCCCTTGCCTGTTGTCCTGCCACTGGGCATCACTGAAAGGAACCCAACTCCGCCTTCTTTGCATCCCCACTTTGAGTATTTATAGACATTGGCAAGATCCCATCAAAGCTTTTTCTTCTCCAGGCTTGACAATCCCAGCTCTCTCAGCCTTTAATCACTTTAGAAATTCTGAAGCTCCTTAATATTCTCTGTGGCCCCTTGCTGCTCTCTCTCCAGTATGTCCATGTGTCTCTTGTGTCTCTTCTGGTGGGCACAGAACTGTTCGCAGCACTCCAGGTGAGGTCTGGAGTAGTCAGAATTATTCAGAAGCAGATTTTTCTGAATACTTCAGCCATGTGTGCTCCACTTTGGACCCTCCTCCAACTCATTTTTCAATCTTTAGGTTTCTAATAGCTCTCAAAGCTTTGCTGGCACTTATTTTAATTATCTTGACATCAAACTACGGAGCTCGGCGTTTCTCTGAATAGATCAAAAGAGCATATGCTATGCAATCTTTATCTCTAAATGATTCAGAGAGAAAATATCAACCTCAATTAAAATCATTAACATCGTCTCTTTCGCTTTATCACAGCTGTGAGATAAAGACCAGATGAGACACAGAATTTGGATACAAAGTTTGACGAAAAGAGTTCAAGCATGTTCAGCTAAGAAGCAAATATGAAATCAGTCTTCAAAGAATGTGGAGCCTGCAAAGAAATGAGTGTCTGTGTTTCAAAATATGTTCAAGATAATTTCCTTTTTATTTTGTTTTAATTTTCCATTTAAAGAAAATAAATCAATTTCAAAATATAGTTTCATTATACTAAAGTTAAAAAATAAAAGTAGAATGAAATTTCATACCAAAAAAGTACTCAGAACACAGTCTGAAACAGTTTAATTGCAGGTAGTACAAGTGCAGTGAAGTTGAGTTTCGTTGCATTAAGCTAAGCAGCTTTGTGTCAAGACATTTAAGGCTGCTTCAGGTTTTAGCTATGCGCCTCAGGACAGGTTAGAAGTCAACATGCCACTTACAGTTGAAGCAGCTATAATGGTAGGAAATAAGGAGGCCAAATATATCTAAGGTTCCCAGCTGGCATAGCTTACTCTTACATTTGTTTCTCAGGGCAGAGTACCACATCAGCATGTAGCAATCCATATGATCTTTAAAGCATGTGAAACCCAGACCTGGAGGATGAATGTCTCTGGAACAACAGCATAAGAACAGAAGGCAGACTGTGAGAGATCATCCAGGAGATGTAAGTCTGAGAGTAATCTTGTGTCTTCATGGATAGACACTTCATCATTAAAAATTCTATGTCTCTACACAAAGGAGGTTAAAAATACTCCTGTATAGGAGGCAAACAAGACTGCTTCTTTGCCTCTACACAGAGCATCAGTGAGACTGCTGTTTCAACACTACCTTTTTAAGCCCAGTTCTCAACTGCAAGAACAATGTGAAAACCCTTGGAAGAGAGCTGTAAGATAATCTGAACAACCACAAACAAGCACTGGGAGGAAACTTGTTCTTTGTGCTGTAAGCTGTCATTTTATTTCCGAGCATTAATGTGAAAGGAGTAAATGGGTATATAACATCTGCAATGTCATGGAAACGTGACAATCAAGCATGAAAGTGTACAAAACTGGTCTCTCTTAACAGTGAGTGTAATCAGAATGAGTCAGTCTGAATGAGATCAAAGTTCCTTCTATTTTGGAATCACATCTCTGACCAAAGTTGTTAGAAAATACTTTGAGAAAGACTAGGACAACAGAGGAAGAATATGGTATGCTTCCCTAGAGTACATTTTCGGGTGCCACGGGATCTGTGCATCTCCAAACACATGACAGCATTTTTCACGTAGAGAAGGTGGATAGGTATTATTCTACAATTCCATAATGATACATCCATGACACTGGGGCATGGAGAATGCTGACATAAAATCTTAGAGAGAAATCTTTGTTGGGAGGAAGTATGAGATTCCTTCATGGTTTATTTTAAAAAAAAAGTTTCCTAATTCTGTTCCCAATACACCTAAGGGAATAACTAACATAGAATTTTATGTTCATTATATCAGTTTTAAAGTTTGGCTGGAAGTTGTAGCCTTTTTTCCCCCAAACAACACAGCTAGGAATGCCAGTGTGCATCATTATGAAAATAATTTTAACATTCAAGGTAACATTTTTCTGCAGATCGATTAGAAAATTATATCTGCTTGTTTTAACACAGGTAATTTGTTTGAATTTGTAGACAGGTCTAACCCCAGCCAGCAACCAGAGCCTACACAGATACCCCTTTACTTGACATGGTGTCACAGAGGATTCAAAAGGATAAAAGTGAGAAAACTTGTGGGTTGATGGGGGTGGCTGCCATGGCAAGCAGTGAATTAATTCCTTGTTTTGTTCTGTTTGTGTAGCTTTTACTTTCCCTATTAACTGTCTTTATCTCAACCTGCGAGTTTTCCACCTTTTATCCTTCTGGCTCTCTCAATGTCCAAATGGATATGGTGTGAGCAACTGTCTCCAAGGGATTCATTTGATGGCTGGGGTTAAAACAAGGCACTTGAAAAGGCAAACACCATTTGTCTTAATGTCCTTCCTTCTTCTTCTTTTTTCACCATTTTCATAATGCTATATCTTATACAAAATGTCTTTGGTCAGCTGGGGTGAGCTGTGTCCCTCTCAACTTCTTGTACACCCCTAGCTTCCTCACTGATGGGAAGGTGCAAGGAGCAGAAAAGGTCTGGAATCTGTCCAAACACTGCTCAGTATTAACTAGAGCATCCCTGAGCTATCAACATTATTTTCACCACAAATCCAACACATAGGCATTTACTACTCCTATTAAAATAACCCCACAAACCTATGCTAGCCAAAGCCAGCACAATCACATTGTGTCAAACCTCATCATAGAGGATCATGTCTTATTATGCATAATTGGAATACTCTGCAAGAACCTAAGGCAACCATACTACTATGAGGCAGCATGGATTTGGGAAAGAAAGGGAGAGATGGTGGGTTTGATGTGACAGTACACCAGATGTTTGTTTAAGAAAGCACAGCTTCGCATGTTACACAAAAATATAGTTACTAGATCATATGAAGAACGTCCCTATTGCTGTGGCTTCTTCAGACCGCTCAATTTCAATTTATTTAATGTGCATAAGTTCAGGAAAGGATATTACAAAATTTGGAAACTTTTCAAGTAAACATTGAATCCAAGCCCAAAAACTCTGTGGTACTAATAAATCAAAATTACCTGTTATTGTATCCAAAGTACTGTTACTCATTCACATTTTATTGTAAATACAGAAATATATTTTCCTTTAAATTTTTTTTTTTAAAGTTGAGCATAAGATATGAGACATCCACACAAAACATGCAGAAACAAATATCACTTTGTTCTTCCTCAGGCTTATTTGTTATGTTTGCAGTCATTAAAATCTATCTCAGTTATTACCAGAGGAATAACATTAATCAAGCCTGCACCCTCCATGCTATCAAAAGGAAGCAAACTCCTGAAGGAGAAAAACACCTTTGGCTCAATTCCGTCGTCTCCTCTGGTACCAACATCACTGATTTCAAAGAGCTTTCATTTAATACTGGTGTGCTCCAGAGATAAATTTGGCCTTTCAGCATTATGTTTCATTTTCAAACACAAAATACTGAGGATTAAATCCTTAAACAGACAGCTTAAATGTAGATTCTTAAACACAGCAAACTAACTTTCAGAGAACACATATTTCCTGCAGAATTCAATCAACTTGACTTCATCTCAAACTTGCACAGATTTTGTGACAGTATAACACTAGAGGCAGTAAGCTAGAGAGTCCTCAGTGCACAGAAAGAAAAGGCTTGCCCTTTTATTTCCAATGCTAAATAAATTTCAGAAAAAATCTTTGACTTAGGAACTTCAGCATCACTTCTTAATACCACAATATGAAGTAAATAAATTACATTAATTTCTAGAAACAAATAATGAGTTATTTCTACAGAAAATGGTAGGCAATATTATCTGCAAAGAGAAAGAAGTGGAGGAAGAAAGAAAGGAAGTGGCGGAAGGAAGGAAGTGGCGGAAGGAAGGAAGTGGCAGGAGGACGGAAGGAAGGAAGTGTCAAAAAGAAGTGTCGGAAGGAAGGAAGTGTTGGAAGGAAGGACGTGAGGGAAGGAAGTGTCAGAAGGAAGTGTTAGAAGGAAAGAAGGAAGTTTTGGAAGGAAGGAGGGAAGGAAGTGTCGGAAGGAAGTGTCGGAAGGAAGTGTCGGAAGGAAGTGTCGGAAGGAAGGAAGTGTCGGAAGGAAGGAAGTGTCGGAAGGAAGGAAGTGTCGGAAGGAAGTGTCGGAAGGAAGTGTCGGAAGGAAGTGTCGGAAGGAAGTGTCGGAAGTGTCGGAAGTGTCGGAAGTGTCGGAAGGAAGGAAGGAAGGAAGGAAGGAAGGAAGGAAGGAAGGAAGGAAGGAAGGAAGGAGTGTCGGAAGGAAGTGTCGGAATTGTCGGAAGGAAG